>NW_019104044.1:0-125103 GCF_001856785.1 Myzus persicae
TATGTTTTTCTTTAATTATAAATTGTTTCAATAGCCATCAATTTTGTTGTTTCACATCTGCCAGGCATCAACTTGCTATAAATGTCTTCATATTTAAACACTTGGAACAGTCTTGTTAACTTACGTCAAATATATCCTCTGTCATTACTTATGGTACAATTATTAACTTTAATGGATTACCTGTATCTTCAATTAATATTTTTGAAATTTGTGTAAAATTTTTAATTTTGTTTCAGGCTCGAATTACTTACACATAAATCTGATGTTATGGCAGTTAATTAAAGGCAATAAACTGGTTGCCCATATTGGATAATCAGTTGATTAAAATATTAAATCAAACAGAGTAAGTATTAAAATACAGTTTTATTTTTAATTGGTTTAGGTATAATTTTGTAAAAATAGTATTGGGACATTACTTATTATTAATATACAATTATTTACAATATCATTGATTATGAAACATATGTTATTTTTCTGATGAAGAAGTTTGACAAAGATTAGAAGTTGATTTTGATTAACCAACATACTCACATGCTTACGTCATAGATCATTGATTTTAGGTTTGGATATAATTAAAGAATTGCAAGAAGGCGGAGAGTTAATTCTTCCTCTTAAAGGAGAAGTATAGAAAAATAAAACAGTTAGGTCACTTTTTTTTAAATTGGTTATTTGATTGATGTAGTTTAATGTAATTTAGCATATAAATATCAAAATTAATAGAACTGCAGCCACAAGGAAAATATTTGATAGTATTTAAAATATTTACAAAATGATATGATGGGTATTTACTATTAATGAAGTTATTTAATGTCAAATTTGATCTATTTATTTATTACCAAATAATAATTAGTTAGCAATATATTTGTTTTATTCAATCCAAATTGATATGCCTAACCTAGCTAAACAATTACTTGCCCTCCATTAGGTATTAAAATAATAATTTGAATGGTAGTTAATTACTATCTAATTATTGTGTATTATTATGTAAATTATATTCCCTTCTTCAATGAACTATATATTATTATTTAAACATATCTAATCATTTTTGTGTAACATTTTAATTTTTAAATGTTAATTTACAAATTTATGTTCTTGATATTTTCAAAATAATTGAATTAATATTAAAACAATTTTTTTTTCATTTCCAGTCAGCAAGATACATTAACTAACGTAAGCATGTGTATCCAGGCCAATTTGGAGATTATTCTGTTTTTGGAAAAACTAATTCTGAAAAAACAATTCCTACAAACATAATTGTTTATCTGAGTTAATCTAGAAGAGTCCGTGTTGTACTGAATCACTAAACTCTATTCAGAATAAGAAACATAGTTAATGGTTGACTTTTGTGCACAGGCGTGGCAAAAGTACATGGCAGGTATATACAGATCATTGATTGGGTGGGATTGGCAAACAGGTGTTGCCTGCCAGCCTCCGACTACGTTTTTATAATTGTATTATGAATAGAGTATATAGTGTATCACTTTACTATTATAAAAGTAATTTTATCAATATAACCTACATTATTTTAGTCTGTATATTATGGCCTTAAGCACAGAGGATCAATGCTAGTACATAATTATTATTGTGTTCATAATTATTTAAGTTTTAATTTATCCCAAAATAATTTTATTATTACACTGTTACATTGTTTGAATTGGAGATTAAAATAATACATTATATTTTACAATATTTTACAATGTTCTACTCTTTATTCCAGAGGACAGAAATATTATAAATTTTTATGTTAAATCAATATATAATATGTTATGTTAACATTCATTTAATTGTTGAGCTACATTTTTCATAAAGGCTAATAAATTGAACATCCATTTAATTTGATATACCTTCTCAAAGGCAGTAATGTATTTATTGGTATTTGGTTAAGTATTCTGCTACTATCTCATTACTTTTCTCTTATTTTTTATTTTCATCACGGTAGTTAGACCATTTCAAAAAACACTATGTTATGTAATTTATAATCTGAAGTGGAATGTATTTTAAAATACTACATTGTACATTCTTACCTCTGTTTTTAGTTTCATATGTTTAACATTATAATGCATGTGTTTCCTATTATCTATATTTTTATTGGTTTGCTTTCTAAGGCGTGAACATAATTAATAAATACATAATACTTTATTGGTTATTTTAAACTTCTACTAACAAGATGTACTCTAATATTTATAATATTTATTTGATTTTTGGTTTTTGGTCAGAGTCTGCAAAGGAGAGCTTCCAGATAAACTAGAATAACAGTGAATAACAATGAACTACTCAATAGAGATGTGTTGTTCGCTAACAAACTAGTTTAGTTGAATGATTCAGTATAAAGCGCAGTACTCAGAACTGAATCTGTATAAAATTAAACGTCGTTTGGCAGTGATTCATCAAACACTGCAGCCATGTTGATTGTGTATGCTTATAAGAAGTGTTATGGAGTATTTTAGTTAAGTAATAATCTCAGAGCTATATCAAGAACACATCAGCGTTCTTGGCTATTAAACATGTATCTTACCTTGTACATTTTTTAACGCCCCACCACTAGACAGTCACACACACACACACACACACACACACACACACACATGTAAAAATGTATGCATGAATTATTTTGTTCTGTTTTCAAACAAGTTATAATAATAATATTAATAGAAATATTAACTACATTGATAATTATTACTTATTTATATAAATTTACAATAGAGCCAAAAACAAACAAATTTGTATTTTTTGAACTAAATATTGTTTTATTATAATTAAACTATGTGTTAGGTGATTGAAATTGTTCTTATTCATAGATAAAGGCTATAGAATAGTATAAGAAACGCTTAAAATGTAATTATTATTGGCTTATTATAGGTACCTACTACTACGGCATAGAAGATAACAAGTAGGGAAAGCCACTACAAATTCCAATGTTCGCTCGATCCTTACTTTTTTATCTTTTTTATCATACTTTTTTATCTCAACAAATCCATCCATATTTTACCTCGGAAATAGTGTTTACCGAAAAATAAATACTCCAATATTTATAACTGTCATTTTTGTTGTTGTATTATTTCTGTTGCCATCGTAACAATACTCAATAAAAAAAAAAAATAAAATTGTGAGCAATTAAGTACTTATCATACAGTCAAGTACCAAAATAATGAGAGTCCTTGAGAAACTCGAGAGGGAAGACTGAGTGAATTCACAAAATTATATTTTGTCATTTCACTCGGGTGCGGCCACGTGACAGAAAAGGATTGAAAATCCACACAGTTGCATGTCCGTGTGCATTACTCGACGTGAATATTTTAAAGATTTGGATCATTTGAATCACTTGTATTTAAATAATATTAATATACTGTGGATACCGACCTGTACGCATTATCTTTTAGTGGCGTTTCCAAGGGGTGTGTTCGTAGTTATGACACCCCCTTGATCCGTGTCATTTAAAGTGATTATACTAACAATTATTATTGGAATATTTTATTTAATAATTTAATATTATTATCGTTTTCTATTGATGATCATACCTGACGTAATGTATAAATTGTATTTTTGTTTATTAAAATCAAAGTCATAGTGACGACTGTATGTATATTTTGTAACACCTCCTCACTCTCTTAAAATAATCTTCATTTACGCCTCGACTGTCTTGTACCGTGATTCACAGCAGACATCGGACGACGTTAGTGTCAAATCGCTATACGAAACGTAGGCGCACGTTGCACTAGCAAAATCAAAGGTCATTAAACAATAGTGCGCGTTTCGCGCGAAATAAAATTTAATCTAAACACTTTTTAGAATGCAACTCGGAAAAAGTGCATCATAATAACACTGTAATAATATTGTAAGTTATTAGATTTGCATAGTATATTGTGCACAATGGAAACACAAATTGTAAGTCGGGACCGTATATTATAATATTATAAACAAAAATGCCGGAAAAAAAACCGAATGTCATCAACAACCGGGGCCATGTGATGACAATATATGTATGCAATAATGCAATATATATAAATATTATACTATGCAACCCATGCACTCACGTACGCAATACTCGATATCTTTTTAAAATTTATAGAAAGCAATTTTTTTCGCGATGACTGTAAATCCTTTGTACCTACACGACGTAGTCTTGCACATCCGAGTAACATGTGTGCAGAGCTGAAATTTAGCGAAACGAGTTTGCGGAGGTTCACAGGACAGAGTCAATTTTTTTTCCACTCTGAAATTCAACGTTTACAATAATTTCTTGAATAATTTTTATGCTTCCGTATTATTGGAAAATAAAACTCGACGATAGGCGTACTTCTACAAGTGGTTGATGTTTTTGTGGGTTCTCGAATAAATGACTATAACCACTATAATAATATTGTTGTAGGACGAGGGCAGCTTCTACGATTTTTAATAAATAAGTTATCCAAACTTTTTTCTGATTTTACTTTTTAAGGAGAAACCACGGACCTGCATATTATCATAAAATATATTTTTATACCGCGAAGTTACGTCTTCTTTCTTGCAAAGTTCTCCGTCGGTTGTATATTATTTTATTTCTGAAAACTATGAAACTCGTCCTATTCTCAGTACGGTGCAGGTCGGCGATTTGTATTGATAGAAAATTATTAACGGCCTTGGACTTGTACCTACTTAAGACGTTATTTTAGCACCGTTACTTAGTACAACGACGCTGAAAAATGCTACGAGCTTGGGAATAAAATTTATTACAAAATAACAATAGTTATTTTTAAAATACGCACTATGGACAATAAGTGACATAATACTAAAAAGTTTCCGCCAGGATGTCGTTGATGGTGGGTTTTCGGAAGTTGCAGTGCAGTTTTTTTATTTTTGAACGGTTTGCTTTGTACTAAAATGTTCGAACTCACCCAAACCAATATTGCGCCTTTTTGATGTGGGTACCTACATATTTATCGGTATACTATAATACTATAGTGACACGAATATGTTTTTTTTTCATCGGCGCTCACATAATATAGGTTATACAGAGTGATTCGTCAAGCGTGTTCTACAGCCCGATATGTCCACACTTAGCCTTTGATAATACCGACGTATTTTGTTCAAAATTAAAATTCTGATTTTCCGAATTGGAATAGTATTTTTAACGATATTTTTAAGCACTTAAATTTTCGATGTGGAGTGGTTCGAGGGGAGACAAATTTCATTTATCAAAATAACGAGAAACAACTCTCATTTAAAGAGAATGATTCTGATTCGAAATAAGGACGTTTTTTTACCACACTTAAAACACTTTTAAGACACCTTTTAATTGGTTTAAAACTAGAAGCTAGGTGAAGTAAGTATTTTAAAAGTCCTCGACCGTTTACTATACCCTATTTGAAAACTCTAAAAACCGAAACTCGAACAAAGTATGGTACATTACCGAAGGAATACGAAAGCATAGAGTCGTAATACCATGCAAATCACCCTGTATGCGTAGTGCGCGTACTGCCTATTAATGAAATAATAATATTTTACGTTGATTAATATTTCAGGCATATATCGGTCGGGGGGAATGACATATTTTTTATGCTCTCGCGATAAATGATATTATATCGCAGACCAATAAACCTGTACACGACGTATAAACTGCAGTCAATAAGCTGCCGTAAATAATATTTTGTTACGAGTCCGGCTGGTATAACGCGGTATATTACGTTCTTAAAATATATAACACCACACTACAGTTGTTTAAACACGAGCGTCAAGAGTCCCTCAAGCGCGTTTAATACCACGTATACCGCGAGTGGGGCCCGATAAAACTGTTTGGAGACTTTTTTACGATCAACTCCGTCTTGAAAACGTGGAATAATCGTCCGATTTTATACGAAGGAATTTTATGCGCGCGGTCGTCACAGTCCGAAACACAATCGGAGAGTATAGTTTAATATCGTAATTATTATTATACGACCCGACGATTACAACAGTTGACAAAAATAATAAAACAATATTAATATTGTGTATCGAAATAATATGCCGCGGTGATGATGGAATGATGCACTGCTGCAGTGGGCGAAAGAAAAAAAAAATTCGACTTGGCTATATTATACTATCCGTGAAAATGTTTTTTTTTCCAACTAAACGTATTTTGTTTTAATGTACATTTACTGCAATAATAGCCGTGGTCTCTCTCATCCTCGCTAGTATTCACCCCTCCTCCTCCCTCTTTACCCAATCTCGTTTTCGGGGTAAACATAATATCAAACGACGTTATATGTCGATTACGCGTGTATTGTCACGGAAACCGCTGCTCGGAGAGAACAAAAGTCGAGCGGACACGAGAGTTTTTTCGGTTTGTTTTTTACCTTTTCCCCCCTCAGTAATCCATCAAAAAGTTTGCTTTTTAATAGTCGTCGGAGAGATGTTGTACATTGCACATCGCACACGACGCGTGTGCATTATCATCGCGAAACAACGGCGGAAAACCAACTTATACGTATAGCCGTATATAGGACACGGCGCGATGTTTTTTTTTACGTCGCACCTCGCTCGTAAAAAACTCCTCGATACACATTCATTTTTATTTGTCACGGGTGATTATCGTCGTCGTTGTCGGGGGGAGGTTTCGACACCGCCTTTGCAGAGAGACAACCTCGCTCCGGCCACGCTCCACGCACAAAACCGTCGAAGTCGTTACTAGAGTTTTACCCGTTTCAACTTTGCTGGGCAAAACGCGCGTGAAGAGTCGAAACCCCAAGGTAACCCCTATATCCTAGCCCGGTGTATGCTGTACAAACATAATAGCTGAGGCATGCAAATTACACAATATTACCATAATTTATTATTATATTACCACGAACGTATACGCATCATAATCTGATGTATATTCGAAAATCGATTCAGCCCACACGCTCTTGACCCCGAAACCTCGTGGCATTTTACCTCCCCCCTCCCCCTTCCCACTAACATGGATGGGCATCCAAATAATAACACTATGTTGTATTGTTGTTATTATTTAATATAGGTGATGTTAAATTTTTAAAGTTATATTTTTTCAGAAAATTTTCGAAATTTAATAATTTGAAAGTTTACATTTTTGTTATATTTTGGGAAAATTAGTTTTCTGAATTTGGAAATAATATTATATCCAATGTAACAACGCCGTACGCTGACTGGCATTCGGACAAACTGTATAATATAGGCCTGTATACCATTTGATGATAAATTTATTTTTTATTTTTTTATTATAGCAAACAAGAAGGTCTAATCTAAAATACAGATGTATATGATTGGTGATAATTGGGAGGGGGAGAGGGTACAAGTATACAGGACTGTAACGGCTCGATGTAGGGGGGTCTAATGACCTTACTTCACACTGATAATTTATTAAGATATATAATATATATTAGAATATTTTAAAAGAATGTAAAAGAAATCATGTAGGAAACTTTCTACTAACATCACTTCATCACTACCATATTTATACAGTTATCAGAGTAGGATAATCTATCGTAATAGTTATCATACGGATAAACATAGTATCTACTAAACACGTATACAAGCTGATCATTTTTACACATTTTTATTACAAAAATTTAGTCGTTGGGCTATAGTACAAAATATAAATTGGTTAGTCGTTCAACGTTTTATCGTTAAATTTCAATATTATTGTTTTCAAACACCAATACTTATTGTGATCTGGAAGGATATTATAAAAGTGAATTTTGTTTTCTTATTAGGTCTATTCGCGCTGCACCTAGAAATAAGTATAGATATAATTCATATACTTATAGATACTTATCGATTGAAATAAAATCGTAATCCTGATTCAGCCTGCAGCAGCGCAATATTATTTAAAATATTATTATGTGCTCGTTATAGCTGATTAGGCTTATGAATTCGAGTCCTGCGACGTTTCGCAGTCTTGGCAATATCCGGATTCCGGAGCAGTGAGTATTGATGGATACGTTAGTAATAATAATAATAATACGAGTATTATATAGGCAGGCACCTACATATAAAACATACAGGGTGCAACAGAAATAACTGATTAACGCAATAACTTGAAACTTGTAATAAAAAATAAAAAATAATATCTAAATATTTTTGGAAAATTTCAAAATAAGCGATTTGTCAATCTAATTATAAGAACAATTTTTCTGGTCCAGCATTTATCTAAGTCAAGTTTATTTTTTAAAATATTTTTTCGAAGTAAATTACGTTGAGAAGTAATAAAATTTACAAAATATTATTTTTGGGAATTTCCTGACATGAATTAATTATTATCCTTAAATTATTACAATTTTTGTCATGCGTTTAACTAGCATAAATTTTTCGCCAGAGTTTTCTGTTACACACTGTTTCTTATGGTTGCATTATATAATATTAATAATATTTTATAATAGTAACATGCAGGTAGGTATAATATTAAAATACGCAATATTATAATGCCATTTCACGTTATATCCCACACCGGGTATAATTTAAATTCGACGCTGGGAAACGGGCGAGGATAAGAAGGAGCAGGACGCGAATAATAATAATAATAATAATAATCATTTGTAATCCCGACATTTTCTTTTTCTCGTGCGACGTACACACACACGGTCTGCACATAATAATATATATTTTATAATAAGACGACGTCGCCGATGTCTATACATATAGGCACAGTCTGTGTATATCTTGTATTATAATACTGTGTAGTATGTGCGTAACATAATCTTACACGTACGATCCATATTCATTTTAAATCTCATTTCTTGTTAACATCGTTCAGTGATATTAAAACCAGGTAACCGTCCATATATTATTATAACGCTTAGGAGTTATGCCACCGGAGACGAAATAAACGCTCGCGTTTGCCATATTATATACGTCTTGGAAGTCGAACACGAATATATGCGCCAAAGTCGTATTAAGATGACTACAGCTGCTGCCGCTACTGTACCTATATGAATACGATTTAAGTTTGAAAACGGGAAAGTATATATTATTATTATTATTGGCAGAGGTGCGTAGGTATTGTAAATCGGTTCGAGTCTTTCGATTTATTATACGCGCGAGATTTTACATAATAATATTATGTCAATATGATATCATTATAATATATCGTTCCGGTACGACTGTGTTATACACGCCGAGCCGGTCGGCGGCATTTTCGGGCTAGCTATACTATCGAACAAGTGAATATTTTTGATTTATTTGTTTAAACTTATTGCGAGGTAAAAGAGTCCCGAACATACACAGCGCATTACACTTCCGAGTTTTTTTCCGATTATACTTAAAAGCGAAATTTCGTGTGTATAAAAAAATAACCGTTTCTGTTCCTGTAGAATTATTTCGAGCGGAAAAGCTTTTTCCCAGGAAAACTGAGAGTACATTTAAAAGAATTTACATATATACGTATACGGGGTTGATTTACCGAGCGCGCTTGCACCCTTTTTCGTTCTTTGATGATGCAGATATTCTAAAAATCTGATTTTCGGAATTTTCAAACTTACCAGAGAAGTAAATGATTCGAAAAACAACAACAATAAAAATTGTTAAGAACATAGTTATTTTTCAAAACTATTATTATGAAATTACTTAAAAAAAGTAAAAAATTGATTTTGTAATTGATTTTATTCTTAACTATTATATTAAATAATATTCTAGTGTTAAACATAATTATCTATAAATGGTAGACAATGTTTTCAGTAATTTTTCCACATCGATTTAATTTGCTACATATCCCTGTCGATAACATTCATTCATTCATAACACTTAAGTTAGTAAAAAACACTGCAGTAATATACTGCTTTTCAGCCACCAATTGTTTAATCTTGTTGTAGAGGAAAAACTTCGCTTGCATATTGCAGAACAAACGGGGATGATGGTAATGCAATATCCATTCATTTATACAATTATTCTGTATTTAAAACTTTTTATTAATATCATCTGTACTGTTTTTTTGTTAAATTTTTTCCATTAAACATTTTTGCTTTTGAACACTCAGTGTTAGACTTTATTATTTACTGAAATCATAGAATGTTATAGAATTTTTCTAAAGTTGTAAACTATAAAAAGGTATTAAGATGAATTAAAAAACTGATGGTTATTAATTCTGAAAAAAAAAATCACAACGTTAAAACTATATATATTTGAAATTACAACGACATTGAACTTGGGGGGGGGGGACGGCGGGGGTGCTCAGAGTTGAGTTTAGAACGCTTTAGCAACTCATGGCACCTCCGTAGTTGAGCTACTGCAGAGTCTTGATGTAGTATGATAATGTAGACGTATAATTTCCTCACCACTTTTCCTTGTTAAACGACATAATATCACGGCGACTATGTTGTTTAAAAGTATGAGGTATTGCACGTGGCGTGTTTTTTTATTGTGGTGTCCCCAGTAGGCATAAGTCCACATTGTAAGCGAAAACGCGCGAACGCCGGTTGACTACATAAACAATTTTCAGCATAACAATGTTATATGCGAGAAACATATGGCATCATGACATGAGCCTTATAATACATCAATAAAACAAAACGATATGATATAAATAAAACAATTTAAAGGTGGCTGCAGGAATAAACCTCCTCTGTGCAAACATTTATGTTTGAATCCCTGGATTCAAAAAAAAAAAAATAAGCTATTTATTGATGAAATCTCGTATGTGCTAAATAAAATTGATAAAATCAATTAACGACAAACAATAAACAATTCTTCCGTGTGTTACCAACTATAAATCGTTTATGAAATAACTTCTATGCGTTCTTTTTCCTGAAAACTACACTTTTTTACATAGGAGGTTTGTTTCCGCCAACGAAGAAATATCGAAGAATACATTTGATAGGTTTTTTATTGGTTTAAATTTATGACAGTTTATTATTTCACAGCACGGCAATCGCCCGTTTCCAGCTTACTAGTGTTGAACTTCAGTGTGTTTTAGATTTATAGCCCCTTGAAAAGCGCAAGCAAGGCTGATCAGGCGCTGAGAAATTTATGATTTTTCACAAAGCATGTTATTAGCAAAATTAGTAAAAATGACTTAAAACATTTCGGTATCGAAATAAACGGGGATAACATTTTTTTGGGATACACACCGTTTTTACCCCCCGAATTTATGTCTTCCTTGTGACAAGGCTGGGAATAATGATATATTCTTTCATGGGTACTACTGGATATTATAATAACATCGCCTTTTTAATTTATCTATATAGTTCTCCCCCGGATACTTCCAACACTGAAATTCTACACGGTTTTAATATTATGACTATATACTATTACTATTATATTTATCAAATTGTATTAGATATTTTATTAACTACTGTTTGGCCAGTCTTATTTCAAAGTCTCCAACCAATAGAACCTCTATATTCGACACGTATACAATACACATTATAGATAACATTAAAATAACAAATTGTTTGTGGTAGGAATTAAGACATTTAAATTAAGAGATTGCAAGCAAGGACTGTTTGAATAATTAACTTCGGCTCATATGTTTGCATTTCATGTCTGTAGTCTATTTAGCCACAAAATAAACTGTAACTATATTTTACGATGTATACTGTATAGGTACAGATAATTCTTAATTATATTAATTATTCTATGGCAGATGTTGTGTGTATTTAAAATCTTCTTTAAAATATGAAAGAATATGAGCTATAAGACATTTTATCAAAATGTCCCCTGCAAAACGTGTAATTTGTAAAGAGTTGTGTTTAGGCAATTCTTTCACTTCTTGCTGTCTGGAAGAAATAAACCTTTGTGATTATAGTAAATGATCATTAGTATGTGTGAGTGTGTGTGTGTGTGTATGCGTCCCTACCAATCACCCGTATTATATATATCATGCACCCACATGCACATGTCATATTTATTCATTAGATAAAAATATCTAATATTATACACTTTTTCGATTTTATCAAATTTTCGACGAAGATAAACATTTTAAATTTTATCAATTTCCGTTTTTTTTTTTTCATATTAAATAATATACTAAAAACTATTATAATTATTGCATTAAATATGCTTCAACCGATGCAAAGTAAACTTGCTTAACAAATAAAAAAATCTCCGCATTTTTCAAAACGGACCTTTGGAATTATACCTACTTGATAATAATATTGTTGTCAGTCGTTAAGGTCGTTTCGATGGAAATTTGATAGGGTTTGCAGGGGCCTTAATTAGGCGCCGTGTGTGTATTGTCATGTACAGTCGTAGTAGCTAGTTACGAACTTGTGTACTTATTGGCGAGTGGCGCAGAGTCCTGCTTATAATACTGCAGGATACGCTACGCGGGACTTATTTCGACGCCCCCCCCCCTCAAAAAAAAGAGCACATCGCATTGTACGGTGTAATTAGCTTTGAAATCTATTGGACCGAGTACGAAATGAGTCACGCATAGTGCGCATGCAGTATTAATAACGATCTCACGTGTAAATGTGCTGGAAAAAAAGTCTACGAGCCGGAAAACGTGTCTGCTAGGAACCTGCGTATTTATGAATTGCCTGTGGAGTGCCGATTCTCTCAGTTTGTCCTGCTCTGCAGTCTTGGCGCCACTGAGTCAATATAAACCGTTTATCGCGAACACGCGGTATTGTTTATTGAAACGTTTCGATGGTGATTAACAACTCAAAATTATACATTTAACCCTCCCGTCAAACATATTATCGCAAGACGAGCCATCGCTTGATATAATAATATGACATTACTTATCATAATATACGACGTCTATATAGTAATCAAATAACCGTATACCTGCCTAACGATAGGTAATATTATACCAATATACTACTCTTTGACGGTTCGTGCGATAGTACAGTGTTATAAATTATAATACACCGGGTGATTCATCAACCCAGTGCCTACCCCCTTTTATCTTTTAATAATTCATATTTTATTTAAATCAAGATTATTGGAATTTTTAAGTGGATACATTATGTTATAATATTTTTAAATTAGAGCTTTGATTATTCATGCAATTCTTAAGAGTGCTTCGTGACATCCAAACAACCATTTACATTTTTACACGTTGAGAGTGTTGAGTGTACAAAATTGGAAATCGATTTCGACGTATGTATAGGTTAGCTGGTTGGGTTAGATTTAATTAATATACCCATTATACAGTAGCAACATTCTCGAAAAATTTACATCGTCAATATTTACAGTAAAAAGTACAGTTGTCATTTGAAAAAAGAAGTTTGTTTTCCATATAATAATCTTAAAATGGTACAAAAATCTTGAAGTTTGAAAATATGGTACTTGAGTATAAAGTCCATTAATTTCCAATAAGCTCACTTTTTTGTGTTATTTTACAAATTATTGTGTTTTTTTCATGCTCCTAATTCTGTTTTATAAATTTTGATATGTTTTTATTCCGCTCTATAAATATGTAAGTTACTAAAAAGTTACAAATATCTGCAATATTATCGTCATTATGAGTCAATAATAATAACAGAATTTGCGCAAAAAAAAAAGAAAAAGAATAAAAGAAACAATTTTGTGCCAACTAAGTAACTAACTCCTGAACCCATGTGCAAACTCACCTCAAACTATAATAATATGTCAGTCAGTTAATCTCAAAACCTTTTTTTTCAAAAGTTGAAATTATTAAAAAAGCTGTATATTTAATATCCGCGTAATTATTACTGTATTATTTATAACTATTTAACCTTTTTAAATTTGTCGTAACTTCTTATTCGCTGTAAAAATAATATTGTAGGTTCAACTGTATAAGAGAAATGTCGATCACGCCGAAATTATATGCGAGTTATCTTTACAATTTTTTCGTATACAATTTTGTACACGTAGAATGGATTCGTAAAATAATTTCGATTTCTTCCCAAGTGTATACGTTTATTTTGAGGGGGTCTTGTAGATAATAGCCTCGACATTTTTATTGTTGTCACACAGAGGTACGCGTGGGTTGCTGATATGTGTTATTTGTTCTATTATAACTGAACGCAAATAATAACTTATCGCCTTCGTATGTTTTCCCATTTTTTTTTATTATTTGTTCCTGTTATTGAATTTTGACAGCGACGACGATAACACAATAACCATCGATGTCGCAACGATACCGAAATAATTATAGGTAATAATAATAATAATAATAATAATAATAATAATAAATTGTTTTAAAGCTCTAAGGACATATTATTGTTTAATATTACTTCTGTTAGTTTATAACGAAATCGGAAATAAAAAACCTTTGAACGAATAACGATAGTAAAGCAGTAAATCCAATTTATATTATATTATATTATCATCGTCTGACGTCCGGAAACTTAATCGAATGAAAACCGAGAAGTCTCAATATATTGACAGTAAATCTCACGCCTCATCGAATCAGACGTGAGTATGTTATGCTAATTATAATGCGATGATAATATTAGATAATACATTGGGCTGAGATTTTTTTAGAATTTCAAGGAGAGGGGAGGAGTTTGCTTTTTATAAGTTTTTTAATAATTTTTAAAAATAATTTGAGCACTAACATAGTGTTATTTGGTACACAATATTCATTATAATATTATATTAGATGGAAAGTACTAAGATTCTTACATAATTTATGCATTGGACTGCTGTAAATTTATTTGGTCTGCCTAGTTGTTAGCATAACTTTCAAAAAGTTGAAACTATGCTCCTACAGGGTACCTACTTAATATAATGCGTTTTACTTTATCATACGAGCGGATGGATAGAGTTAGCCCGTTTTGACAACGACGATTTAATATGAAAACTGATATACTGTGTTTGTCAGACTACAGGCTAAGACCAGAACGAGTTAATTTGTAAAACGAGTTGATTACATTAAGTGCCAATTAATTACGAGGGACGGTTGCGTTGGGCTTAATATTTAGTATAACCTTAGAACGTGCAATACTTGGGCGTGTGTGATGTTGTGCACCGTGCCACCGTGTACAGTAAATGTGGCGATTAATAATATCATAATAATAATAATAATAATAATACTGTAAGACATATTAAGTGCTATACGAGACGGGTGTTTGGATTTCGAGTTTAGAGCGTAACACTCTCACTCCGCCCGACTGTGCGTTCTGCGAGTTGATCATTTTTGTTTCCGAAAATCAAACGAATAACAATACGGTTATTGTGAGTGACGTTATCACTTCGGTTTCCGGCCTTTGAGCAGGAAAATGAGTATTATTTAACTCGATTTTCAGACGGTGTGCTGTAGAATGTGCTAATTTTTTTTTAATTTTTGGAAAACGAAAATGATTAAACAACTGTTGTAAACGATTTCACGCTCCTATAGATCGGAAATTAAACGTCGGTTGTACTATCTGTGCCGGAGAGGATATTTTTTGAATTCCCTCGTGGTTTTGCCGCAGCCGTCAAGCATCGTGATGCCACTGCACGGCCTTTGAGATTCTGGTTTCGAGTGAGCTATGTTATAATATGGAACGTTTGTTAATTGAATTCTAGGTTAGGCAGTCGATTTCAAGTGACTATCCGCGGCCGTGTCAATTATATCGAGTAGGTGCTCCGAATGGAATTTGAACCATAATAATAGATGTCTGAAGAAAATCTTGTAGGCTATTATAATGGCCATTAGCATCAAAATAACAACACTCACACACATTTATAATAGGTCACATGCCTAGTTGATATTATATCTATATTTTAGGGTGAGTTATTTGTTGAGTTTAACCTAAATTATTGTCTTATAGTAATAAACAAAATCAGAGGTGCTCGAAAAGAAAAATTAAATTTTTTTTTCATCACCTATATATAAAGACCACCCTTATCCATAATGATACGACGGATGTTAGGAACAGAATGGCTAAATTATTTATAAATTAGTATAAAATGTATTAATAAAAGTAATTGATGTGTACGAAATGGAATTATACGAATATGAATATTATTATCGTTTACCTAATACTGGTATGAATAAGCGTAACGAAATTTTTTTCGCATGTGATATGTTGGGCCGTCGCAAAATCTGGACTACAACGGGGCTGAAAAAAATAACAGTAAATTATAATATACGTAAAATTATTAATCGTACGGTTATGACACCTGCAGGCGCGTATCCAAGGTTTAGTTTTTAGGGTTTTTTAAATTTTATATTTGAAAAATATATAACACGTGGAGGGGCTTTACACACTTTTCATTGCGGTCATCAATCTAAATATTAATAATATGAAATATAAAATATAGAATCATACTAAAATATATTTTGTGGAAATCTGTATCATAAGTATAGGTACCTAACCGCATAATAAATGTTAACATAAATAAGATGTAAGGGAGTGTTTCAACACCCAAAACAACCCCTTGACCGGGCCACTAGCTGTTATAAGCTCTGTACATAGGTCTATTTTATGCAATCGCGTATAATTTGTATAAAATCTAAAAAAACTTTTTTGTGTGTAAGTGGTTATAGTTTAGATTGGTAACCTAGCCTGTTGAACAAATTTCAAGCAATTTTTTTGTTCCACATTTTTCATGTAAATATTAATTCGAGTAAGTAAAATTAATTAAAATACTTATGCCATATAAAATACTATATTGTGTTCAATACAATTCATAATGCGATAAAGTGCACAAATTATTTATTGTACCATAAATAATAATAAAAACTTATAATACTATAGCTTATTAAAAACAGCGTACACATTTTAATACTATGGGTAGTTCTATTATAACTATAAAAAAAAAAAATATATATATTATAACACTTTATAGATATTTGACTATCAAATGCGAAAAAATGTATTTCGCGGGGCTAAAAAAAATAAATATCATTTTGCCGCCGACGGGACGACGGCTGTGTCAGCGTAACAACGAGCGGCCGTCGTGAGCCGGTGCACCGGACCGCGGCCCAAGCGTTTTCTCTGCGCTCTGTGGTGGCCGTGAGACGGGGTGAGGGACGATATGAGACAGAAAGAAGTAGAGAGAGAGGGAGAGAGAGAGAGAGAGAGAGAGAGAACGCGAGTGAGATGGATTGATGAGGAGTGATGGACAGAGATAGATGGGCAGAGATAGATGGGCAGACAGAGAGGGACAGAGACAGAGAGAGAGACGGAGGGAGAGAGAGAGATACATGGACAGACAGACAGATAGAGAGAGACAGGGAGAGTGAGGGTGTGATAACACACAATACGGAGCGGTGGCCACAGAACCCGGCCTAACGGCGGCCACCGCGTCACCTTCCACTTGCCCGCTGGTGGTCACGCGGGGTGGGTGTGACACACGCGCGCGCGCCGGCGACCGTACACCGCCGACACGCCATCACCACCGCCGCCACGCCGCGCCGCGACCGTACCCCCGGTGTTCACGCGCACGCACAGGCGGACACGCACAAAGTGTTGCAACCCTCGCCGCTATACGTCGGTTCGCTGGCGCGCGCTCATCATTCCCGGACCACCTGTTCGATCGAGTCCGCCGACGCCGCCGCCGCTGTCACTGCCGCTCGTAACAGCCGTGTGCGGTCGCAGTCGCCGTCGTGTCGCGCGCGCGTTTCCGGGTGTTATTTTTGCGAGCAGTCCGCAGGTATAAAATATTATAAAATAGTAGTCGTGTCGTGTTGCCGTGTGCGTGTGCGTGAGTGCGTTAACTGATACGACGAGATTTCAATAATTTTCCGTCCGTTCGGGGACGTTGGTTTTTCTTTCCCTCTCTCCGGTTTTCAATTCCTCCCCCATCATCCCCCATACTCCCCCCTCAATTTTCAAATTTTTTTTAATTTTTTGTTTCCTGATTTTCTCCTCTGACATGCCCGTCCGCCGTCGCGGTGTTCTCGGCGGTCCGTCCGCCACGTCGGCGTTGCACCCCGAACGTGTGTGAACAGCCCGCCAAAACAATCCCCGCCGCCGTAATGGGGACCGGTTGAAACCAGAACGCGGACGACCCTATTCTGCAGGTCAGTCACCGCTACATCATATTATTCCACGATTATCAGTATACATTAAAATTGATTTTGAGTATATATCATGAGTATAACAACTTAATGAGAATAATCATGACAATCGTAATAAAAAAAAAAAAAATGAATTCCGATAACTCGTCTTTTTGTCTGTTAAAATATTTTTATCGACCGTCACTCGCAGGTGGTCAAGAGTCCATAAAAAATTTAAACATAAAGTTTTCAACCGGAAAATATCGCCATTACTTTTAGATTCTATCTTGCATCTTGCAAGACGTATTATAGTACAGGTATATGTGAATTTTTTGTGTGTGTCAAAACTTTTTTGGAGAGCATTAACACGCTCGAGTCTTTGATTTTAAAGGCTGTTTTGTGCAGCAAACTGGACCTAGTTTTGGTCAATGATTTTCAGTAGAACTATAAATAAACGAGAAAACAGTTTTTAGGATAATTATTAAAACAACTGGAATTCTCAAGAAAAACCTTGGTTTCTGACAAAAACAATCGCTGTTTTGTTTGATGAAACTCATAAATAAATGATTCTAAGGGACTTCAATTTTTTTCAAATATTTACATTAGTAGGTATATATTTTTATAATTTTAAACATTTTGGGTCATTTTGTAATATTTACCTGAAGACATTTGCAATTAGAATTTTTTTTTTGGTTTTTTTATTTTATCGGTGTAGGACATTTTTGTCTGTGAGCTAAAAAACATAAAACAAGGTTCAAGGTTCCTCATGAATTATAATTTTTATCGTTACATTTAAATATATTGAAAATAGATGTAGACAGTAATAATTTTCTACAAGCTTCTTAAATTCAAATTGATGAGAAATAAAATAAAAATAAAATAAAAATAAAAATTACTATCATTTTAGCCATTTTAGGTACCTAGTTACCTATGTTATATATATTTTTGTTTAATATTAATGACCCTTTTTGATTTTTACAAGCAAGGATTGAAATTTTAATGCAATATTCCACAATATATTATTTATTTTTTTTATCGGAATTAAAAGAAAAATTTAGCTTTTCTTATGTGTTGTTAAATTTTTTGTATCGTTTGACTCGAGCGAAACAAAACAATATTAATACGCCAATAGGAAATATTAATTATGACGTAATTTCTTCAGTAATAATTTATCAATAGTCAACAAATTATCGATAGTTATGCGACGTGCTTGGGGCAGTTGGTATTAGTTTGTATTTATGAAAGGTTAGCGGGTAATTTAATTAATTTTTTGTTAAACGTAAGTAGATGATTATATTTTTTTTTCGAAACGTTCACGGAGGACGGAGATTGTTAAATTAATATAATTTTTTAAGTCATATATTATATTGTAGAAGCTAAAATTCAAAGAACATTCTGTTCTTATGAAAAAATAAAACAATTACAAAAAATTTACGTTGTTAAAAAAAGCTAAGTCGAGAAACAATGTTACCTTCAGAAATAACAGTAAAGATTATGATTTAATTTTAAACTGAAGAAACCTTGTAAAAATATGAATGCAAAAGTGAATATTCCCTTATTCTAGTAGTTAATAATTAATAATTAATCTTTAGATAAAACATAGTAAATAACATTTCTGCAACAGTATAAATGTGATTTTAAGCTTAAAGGAATAATCGAAGTTTCTACGATGTTCGCTTTTATCCTTTTAATTAAAACGTGAACTAATGAATCTGTAAAATGTTTAATTTTTAGTAATTAATAACTTTCAGTAATTTATTAGTATTGTTTATATTGATTGTGGGTATGTAAATATTTTTTTTTGAATAATATTATACATTCGTGTATCGATGTTGTTTTACGTTGTAGAACCAAATAATATAAAACAACTGTCTATAATCGTAGACTTTGACTAAAATACTTCATATTATTTAATTAAATTTTTTTCTATTTTAATAAATAACTAATATGAAATAGTTGTGCGATAAAACAATGTACTGAGGTTCCTTTTTTTTAAAATTTTAATGAAAAAGTAATAAACATATAAACATTACGTGTGTTCAAATACTAAAAATTATCTTACCGAATATTATTCTGTACTAAGTCTTACAGAATTAAAATATTTTAAGAGTTTTAGTTATTGACTATTAATTTAAATTTTCTAAATAATATGATTAATGTTTAAACGAAAATAAATTATAAAACAGTAGAATTATTAAAGGTAATGTGTACCTACCTTATTTTATTTACATTTTATTATGAATTAAAATTGAGTTTTTGATTTAATTTCGAATACACACTTTACTTCATTATTATGTATAGTTTATGGTATGAGTGATAAATTGATAATCATTTATTTGCATTTCACAACTCAGACTTCCATCAATATTGCTTTATAATAGAATGAGGAAGGCTTGTCATCGAATGTATTAAAATAAATTCATATCTAATATTATGGTCTGGTCTGAGATTTTGCGTTCTTGCTAAGGTTGTTAAAATGTTTTAATAGTTTTTATCGTTGATTTTAAAATTAATTAAAAAAATACCGTTATATTTTAAAAACCAGAGCTCCCATACTTACAAGTGTATCCGCATAAAAGTTTCTTGTTAATAAATAACTAAATTTGCAGAAAAACTTTTTAAAAAAAGTGTCCATTTAAAATTATAACAAGCTTTTTTCTACATTAAATCACTTTGAATTTTTTTTTTATCATAACATCTATTGCTTCAGATTGCTTTTCCTCAACTACGTAGACGTGCCAACATTGAATCTATATATTTCTACTTTTGTTAATTTATATTCAAACTAGAATTTACATTTATTTGTAATCTTTTTAATCTGAAATGATAATAGATATAGTATAGATGCCTTCTTGCAACTTACGATATTTTCTTTTAATTAAAAGTTCAAAGGTAATACTTTTTGGATTAAATATTTAAATGAAATATAAAATTAAAACTGTACTAGGTAACATTATGTACACAGTAAGTAATAGTAAATTATAATTTTGATTGAATAAAAAATTATTTTGTTGAACAGTAGTTTATTAGTTCTGATGTATACTACATACTTATACAATTTTAGAATACGGTTAGGTTGTATGAAGACTCTGCCAATCCGAGTTAATCAATAAATTAAATAAGGTCCAAAATTATTTTTTCTGTATGGTTTATTTCAAATTAAATAACTCAGTTTACACTAATTCTTCATTTCATTTAAAACTAGATGCCTATTGGTCTATTATTATTGAGAAGAAAATTGTTCGATATTAATTGTTTTATCTATGATAATCACATTAGCAATAAAATAGATTATACTGAATTATTTTGAGGTATATATTTTAATGTATCATTTAACTCTAGGAGTAAAGTTCCCTTTTCTATTATCACTGTCTTGAAAATTAAAGCCATTTTGGGCCTATTAACAGAATGTTAATGAATATTGTAATAACATTAAGGATTTTGATTTCTTTTACCATGACAAAAATTATCTACAATTAATTATACCTAAGTCATTTTGTTGTTTATTACAGTGTTTTGTACAAGTATTTAAGTTGGTATTGTTTGTTATTTAATACCCAATGTATCCACTGTACTATATTTGCCTTGGGAAGTTAAATAAATAATTATTCATATTATAATATTCTATCTGCAATATTGTACTATAATACATCAAATTGAAAAAAAAAATTCTGATAGTCTTATAGCATAATGTATAAAAAAATGTTTAAGATGTTTAAAAATAATAATTTTTTTTTGATAGTTTCGAATAATTTTAAAATATTTAATCCGTCTATAACACATTATGTAGGTACCTATATAAAGGTTATTCATATTTCAATGTTCCAGCTATGTAAAGAATTTTGTTTAAGCTTGTTCCCGACCGCTTGTTCTTCTGTAAATACATAATATAGACAAGAAATAAAGTATTCCTGGACCGTGGTACTCACATAAAAACCCCTCGAGTATTTTTGAAGTGTTTAAGACTTCAAGGTTTACTACCGTGTGTTTTCAGTCGCAAAAATATTTTCTATGGAAAACGTGAACATTTTTTTCCCTGACTTGATGCTTTACCTGCCTACATCAGATAGAATATAAAATACGGTACCATGTAGGTACCACGACAATGTTTTGCATGTCGATTACTTAAATGATTAACTTGACGAGTGTCTGCACCATATATTATTTCAATAGTCATTTTATATTTTTATATACTATATTATGGTGACACAATAAATTAATATGCTTGAACTTTATAAGTGAAGTAGGTATTTTGTGTGAAATATATTTTATAATAGCATTATCTACGATACGTATTAAGTGGTGCTTTCAGTTTATATCGAATAATGTAATTATTAATTGCTCCTCGTAATCCCAGGAGATAAATAAGAAAAATGAGATCATGTTACTATTCAAATTAAAATGGAGATTTATTCTTTGGTGTTTAACGACCAAAAAATATATTATTTCATAAATTAAAAGTTAGTACTAATGATGTATTATTAGTTTTTTTTAAACTATAAATTACGAGCCTATTTATCATGTTAATGATGAACAAGAAAAATCCGTAAGCTTTTAGAGTTGAAAAATATGCATATTGCATGAATAGATATTTTCTGAATTATTAATCACCGGATTTTTATTATATCAGGGTTCGATAGTTATAGTCTTAAGAAATATCATTTTAAACACAATTGTATGCTTTTAAAAATATTAAGAAAATCGTTTGCGTAGTATACCTACTTTAAAAATGTTAAAATAAGAAAATTAATTTATTAAAACCAATCAGAAATAATTAAAAAAACTACCTACCTATGTTTCAAACTTTGCAATCGATAACTACTTGTTTAAGTTGTTTATTTAACCCTTTCTGACTTTCTAAGCATGAGTGTATCATTAAGATTTTGATAAATCAAACATTCTAACATCAAATCAGGGGCATTTTATCTAAATATATCATATTTATTACAAATGTATAGTTTTTTTTTATTTTTCAAAAAAATATTTGATTAATCACTTTTGATGTGCATAAAACTAATTCATTATTCTTGTTCTGTAAATATTATGTTTGTATAGAAACCTTTATGAAGGTAAAGTATAATAATAGTGATCAATATAGAAATGGAATATTAACTGTTATTTAAGGGTAGATACCGACTTATAAAATCATAGAGCAAGGCAATTACGATAGACGGATAATTCAAAACTCCTGTCTCTTGTCCAATTAAAATCAAATAGTCTTGCCAGAATGGTTTAATTTCTGTTTATATTATATGCAAACTGTCGAAAGTTGTTTAGCAATAACAATGATGATGATGATAGTAATAATAATAATAATAATAATAATAATAGTAACAATACGTGATTTAATCAAACGTTAATACCCTGTAGGTATTATAGTATAATATGAAATTATAATAAGCTTTTAAATAAAGAAAGGTAGAAACAGATTTTGAAAGAAAATGATTACGAGATGAACTAACATTTTAACGACACGACATTGTAATTGAAGCTTTAATTTTAATGCGCCGTTGAGACATGATGGCGTATGATGTGTATATTTTAACAAATGTTTAAAATATAGCCATAATAAGGGTTTTTAAAGGGTTGTATTTAGAGCAATGAATATATTTAAATATCGTTTCGAAGAAATATGATGCTAATCAGACAGCAGCCGATGTTAGTATGTCGCAGTTACATTGGGAAGAGTATAGGTTCTTAATTGTTTGTTTATTTTTGGCCGGAGGTTTGGGTTATTTTGACGAACTACGAGAAAAATCTTTCTCACGCTATTTAATATTATATTTACGCCATGATCTAATCGGTATTTAGGGGGGCTAAACAATTTGTAAGTAGGCTTAGTCCCACTACCGTACGCCCGTCTGTTTGCGACTACGTTTCCGACAAAATTATAATATTTATATTTCAAAGTGTACCTAACTTAATTTGTTTGTCTAAACGAGATATTTAACTTGCTACTTTACCGCGGAGATTACGCCGTTCTTCAATGTCGACAATCCAGAATTCCAGCCTTCGGTTGTAAAATAACTGTAACAATTAATATGGAACTACAACACGGTGAACAATTATTTAATTTCGTAATTTATTACAGGTAGGTTGATAATGAGAAAAAGTCGCTGAATAAGGCTACGAAATAAATATAGGTACATCTCTATGTTATATTATAAACTATTGCTTGTGTCAGTTAAGAAGACGCAACGTTTTTGTTAACTGGCTCAATTTAACGAAAAAACGAATAAAAATAAACGGTACTATGGTGTGTGTTTTGATTAAAATCTTAACAGTAGTATTTTAATATTTACATAAAAACAATTACCTAGGAATAATAACGGAAACGTGTCAAAAACACAGGGCTGAAAAGCTTATAAAACGCGACCCGTACGATCTGGGGTAGGTACCTAATTTATAGAACGTGTAATTCCGTTTACGACAAGCAACACAATCAGAAAAACAAAAACAAAAACGAATATATACAGACAAGTCGGGGATAAAGGTTTTAGGACGAGATCCGTATAGGCCAAACGTCAAATACTTTTTTCTCCGGCGGTGGGTATTATAGTTACTAAAAAAAGTAAAACAATGCCACACAGTTATAATAAATATTGATGAAAACACAGAAGAGTGAATTATTATCACGGCGCTTGAACGCGGTCCAAATATTGTCTGTATCTTTTTTTTCGGTAAGACTTAGGGCTATAAAAATTGAATCGGAGTTCGTAGTAATAAATAAAAAAAACCTAATAAATAATTTCGAACAAGAAGATGTTGGTTTGAACATGATTTTATATGTCTGACATTTTCTGCAGACAATTGGTTTCCTCGGGCGCACTTTTCCGAGTTGCAGGAGTTAATAATGATACTATAATAAAATATAACACTATCGAACACTTTTGTAATAATTCTATGTACAGATTTGTTACAATTTACGACAGTTTCTGTTGATATTCAACATTTATAAACGGTGACCATTGTTTTAAAGTTATTTTAATCATTGTGTCATTATATTGTTTTGAGTTTTTTTTTACTTTTCTGACAAAGTACATTTTTTAGTTTCATATTCCACTTATTTTTTTTTTTGAATTTCAAATGAATGTGTTTACTTTTAAAAAAATCATCCGGTGGATAGCGTATCTTATGTGAAATAAATAATCGGCAAATATGTCAAATATCTAAAACTATTAAAAGTTGTGGAATAGTGGAATAAGTTTTTCTCGAACACGGGTTTCCCTCGTGTTACCATTAGGACAGCAGTTTTTCGGTTTTGTTTCTTTTTTTTCTGCAGATGCTTGTAAAAGTGGTAGAAAATTCCAAGGATGACATCTTCAAAGCACCATCTGTGTAGAATTTCCAATCTATAGAAAGACTGTATGAAACTTTTGGGACATTTATTCTGCACAGAAAAAGTGAAAACAGACATATTAAAAAAAAGTCTATATTTTTTTGACGCAAGACAAAACGTCAACCAATAATATCACGCAGCTATCTGCTTTTCTGCAGTACACTATGGAACGTATAGGTGTTTAAAATTCACTTAAATATAATTTTTAGGGTAATAAATTACAAATGCAGAAAACGATTTATAATGTTTAGGTATATTATAAAACAAAGTATAAAATGTATTTAAAGTTTCCTACGTTAAGAGAAAAAAAAGAATCACAACAACTTTATTATGTAAGTTCAATGTAAAGAAATTATGACTATCTTAGGCGTTCTTCTAAGGCGCTTTAGACGAAAAGTTAATGTAAACGCTTTACACTTTATAGTACCCTCGCCGTCTGTTCAAGTGCTTAAGACGTAAAAAATGGAGGAAAAAACATTCGGTTAGCTCGTTTAGGAATTAAATTCCAATTTATTATTCTTCCTTAAACAATCGTCTTCACTGTCAACGTATATACCTATATAAACACACGTAGCCTACAACATGTGGGGGGGGGTGAAAATGTTTTCGCTTTTGCTATCATTAGTTAACGATTAATTACGGCAATTAGACGCTTGGCGATAAAAAAAAGCCGTTGAAAACGAGCTGAGATTAAAAATTAAACTTTTAATATATAATTATCAACAAGGAGACGATTTTTCACCACTTGGATAATGTACATAATATTTATATGTACTAGATGAATGAGGTTAGGTTAGGAGATACCGGGGAGGAGTCGGAAAATTTCCGCAATTTCGTCAGTTCAGTTTAAGGTCCGTGCACTGGAGTTACAAAAAACTGTTTAACGTGATGTGAACTAACCACTAGAACTATATAGATTAATGTAGTAAGGAAGAAAGAAATAACTAAAATAATAAAATATGTCCTCCTCTCGACCACTGGAGAAAATCGGTGGGAGTAGAAGGTGCACTTACTACCCCAAACAATTAGGTGGTAAGTAGGGTATATTATGTGGTGGATCATAGTTGTAGCTGGTAGATGTTATATACTAAATACTTAATATAATTGTATTGTAAAATGTGATATTACATTTAAACTCATAAAGCAGTGAATATATTCATGTTTGGAGTTGTAGACGATCAACGACGGCGAGTGGGCTCCGGCTGGTAAATTGTTTGGTTTAAAAAAAAACAATTTGTGTCACTGACCCAATCGTTCGACTTTTATATTGTACATATTTTATACATGACCCACACTAATATAATTTAAAAGTGCAATGGTATTGTATGGTATCTATATAAACCAAATAGGTTAACATTATAAATAGTTAATATACTATAATAATTATAAAAACTATATTATATGATTTATGTATATTTCCATTCAATTGAAAACCTGTAAGAGTATAGAATTCAAGAAAGCATTTGATAAGAATTGGACGAATGTTCGTTTAAAAAAATAATCATCCCTGAGTAAATTGTAGACGGCATGAACGAAAATTGTCGGATGAGTTTCACTCTTTGCAGTTTCGTGTTACACTTTGTGTGGGTACCTATCACAAGGTGTGTGTTGCGACGCCACGGTAATGGTTGTAATGGTCGTACGGTGGTATAATGCGTTGAAACTAAAAACGAACAATTTTCACCCGTCCACCCCATCGGGTGTTCAATCTAAAACCTTATACACACACACACACACCCACATACCAATTGCGGACTGTGTACAAGTTGGTTATTGGGTTCAATAGACGTTTTTAAAAGTCCACTCAAGCCAACCCCCTGTGTGGCATACATACATCACGTTTTCATTGTATCCTCGGGGCACCGTTATTTAATGCTCATACACACATACACCAACCTACCCCCTGCACACGCACACACACATACACACACACACACACACACACACACACATAGCATATGAATTTTAAAAGTTTTACCGGCGGCATCAAAGGCGAGCACATTTGTATTTCATTCATTTGTCTCTGCAGATCGTTCTCGCACGCACGCGCACACTCACTCCGGGCTCTTCCACTTCATCTGTCGCACAAGTGCACAACGTTTGGTATATTATATTATACGTAGTTACACACGTGTACACACGTGTCGTCGTAATCGTGTGTACAGGGGCGAGAAGAGGTTTAACGTGGACGCAAAATCATCCCTCCGACGAACCCCCGCGAGTGTCGAAAGCGGAAACGCGATAAATATCGACGGGTAGAAAGAGGAAACTTCAACGACAAACGCACGTCACCCACCCGCACGAAGAGCGTCTCGTTAATGGTATAAATTGTTGAACGTCAGTGTCACGATTTTACGGAATCGTACAATATACAATTATTATGATGCTCACAAGTTGTACGCAATTTAGCTTTAGAACTCAGTGTGTACCCTCTACTTACGTACTGTTATAAATGATTTTATTATTTAGCTCGCAGTGTACAACTATTTTAGTTCAACAATTAAATATATGTATGTGCACAAGTATTATTATTATTATTATTATTATGTACTTCTTCAGCAGCTAAAGTTATTGGCTTGAACAATTTACAATAATAATATTACGTTAGGAACTATAAAGAGTTTTGAACTATTACAACATGATTAGTCTTAGTATGTACAGGATAGAGAAGGAAAATAAAATACAATTAAATGAGATTGTACAGTTTGGTTAGTTTTCGAAAATTTAAGATTTTGTTGGAGTTTTCATGATCAGGTCGACGTGCTTCGGTGTAGGTCAGGGATGGCAAACCTTTTGAACACTGCGTGCCCAAAATTATCTTTTTTTTTTTTAAAGCGTGCCATGAAAAAAATATTAAAAATATTATATTTTGTCGTAATAATTTGATTGTATAATATTAATGTATAAGTATAAAAGGTTAGGTAGTTTAGGTTATTATAGGTCCTATAATATTGCGCCGCGGAAGTAATTCGCAAGCAGTCCTCGCAGCGTCATCGGTTCAAAACTGAAAAAAAAAAAGTCCTTTAATATTATATAATATATAATACTAAAATTTTCATAGTATAGGTGATCCGGTATGTTTAGGGACGTTCTGATATCTGCCATAATTACGAGAGTGTAGAAGGACGTGTTCGACGGTTAAAGCTTCTCCACAGGTTATCCACCGGACAGCAAATATTATTACTGTTATTGGAAGTTCCGGTTCTCAACGTATTGTTTTCCAAAGAAAAAACAATTTTATCGTTTCGATAATAATAATAATAACAATATTATTTCATGTGATACGAATCCAACGCGCCGCCCGCTATGCGGTTTGTTGTGAAAACCTTTGCACGTCTTGGGAAATGCCCACCTCGCACCCACCGTCCAAGTCGACGACGACCGAACAAACAAAATAATAACACTATACGCAGTCTCCGTCACCGCAGACGGTACGGACCAAAATAACTGAACCACGACCCCGGTATTACAACAGCGCAACTGTTTATACCACACGGGTATATATGTTAAAACATGGTACCGTGCACACTGCGCCGCACAAGTACGAGATACAATATTATAATATAATATTATGTATAACGTATATAAATACATATGTATGCGGGATATTCCTTTGTCATGTGTGACACGTCAATCGGGACTTAACGATGCACAATAATAATAATAATAATAATAATAATAGTAATAACGTGGTTGTGGTTTATTATATGCGGTACGTGCGGCTCACAACAACAATCAAATATTTATGAAACGCCCGTGTTTTTGTTTTAAAGTCTCCGGGAGCTTTGCGCGAGATAATCGGGGATCGAGAATTCATGCGATAAGGTGTAGGCACTGCGCAGAGGGTGGGCGTGCAGTGTTTATTCACCCGAGGTAGGTACCTAACCTATATAGCCATTATAATAATATAGTGCGAGCGATCGAATGTGAAAATATTTTGAAGCGTTGGTAATGAGCTCAGTGTCTCGAATATAATACAATATTACGTTGTGTGTACACTGTACATAATTATAATATGTATCATCCGAGTCGAAGTATTTCTCGCAAACAATATCACTATATAGGTAGGTGAACAGCACTATAGTACAATATGTTTCGAACGTTTTTCAGCGTATTATTATTTCGACGTGTCGATCCCGAGGTTAGGTTATCTGGATACTCCAGTCGGTCGTTTCGATTGAAAAACTGGTCTATTGATTTGTATTGTTTCCTATGGCTTTCCTGTTATTATTATCAATGCAGACTAATAATATGCTTCAAAAACATCGTCCCATCATAAACTCTGCAAGATTTTTTTCGAAACTTCGATTATCAGCAGACGTTCAAGTGAAAGATGATTTTAAACTTGTTAATCTGGATACTCCAAAACTTTTACATAATTTTTGAGAAAAACAATTAGGTACTTATATCGATTAAAAGGTAAGGTTGAGTTGTATGATTCCTATAAACAATTTTGAATTTTGCGACGCTAAGAAATAGCAGCTCACTATTACAATAATTAATAATATATAGGTTGTGTGAGTTATAAAATTGAAAATATTTTAATACCTACTCTGTAACGTATTAGAGTTGGCAATGAGGTCAGTGTCCCGAAACAATAGTGTGTTATGCGTACATTATTAATGTTTCACCCGAGTCGAACTATTTCGCAAAAAATATCATTAGGTAGATAGTATTCACGAATATATGTTTCGAACGTTTTTAAGTGTTTTATTTTTCGACTTATCGATACCGAAATCACTGTACAGCCAGTCGTGTCCAACCGAAATCCAAACCGTATACAATTGATACAATTATCAATGTAGAATAATATTATGCTTCTAATATTATATTATCCAATCATAGACTTGCAAGTTTTTCGAAACTACGATCGACAGACGACGTTCGAGTGAAACTCTATGTTTTTTAACTTGTTGATCTGGGATATCCAAAAACCTGTGTATGATTTTTGAGAAAAACAATAACGGAAGTATACCAATTAAAATGTGTTATTTCTATAAACATTTTCAAATTGTATGATCTATTAAACTGTTTTGTTTTCGATGCACGCACACACAAGCATACGAAATCCAAATATCGTACTCGCACTGTATTGTATATGTGTTTCTTATATGTGTATTTAATAGCAGTCGTTTCGTACCATGAAATAAATCAATAGTTTAACAACACTATATTGAAATGTTTTATGGCAATATCTAAAAGCTTAGGTACCGATACTTGCATAATTATGTTAGTGAAGTACTGAGAGTGCACATTAAAAATGTATCGAGAACGTAAATTAAATGTATGTGAGTACTAAAAATAAAGAACTGTGAAATTGAGCATCGACAGTACAGTTCATGGAGCAATCAACAGCCATTAGCCTTGAACTGAATCGAAATGTCAAATAGGCACCTATACGGATTTCCTCCAATCAATAAATATTCGAACATTGAAATATATAAAGTCATATTTTTAATGTTTATTGATTACTTATGTACGACATTGAATAATGATCTGTTCTGTCTTTTTATTTGATTGTAATTATATTTTATAAACGCCTTTAAGGGAAAATAATTCAATTTGACGAAAAACGTGGATCATAAATACTGACAAAATAATGCAAATCGTCGCACAAAACTTTCATAATAATTATGAGAAATAATAATAATATTATTCAGTGAAAATGACTAGGAACAATATTCCGAACAATCTTTATGAAACACTCGTATTGGGTGTATAGTTACCAGTTAGTAGCCTCAAGAAGTTAAAAAGGTCGAACATTTGTACGCGAATTGTCTAGCGAAGTACCCTAAATGTTATTGTAAACGAATTGTCTCCCAATGGGCAGGTTACCATTAATAAACGAATAAGTGGTTCCTTAACGATTCGAACATTTTATAAACATAATTATTTAATAACAATTTTATAATAATCATTTTAACATAATATTTTATTTTTTTATTTTTTATTTTTTTTTTTATTTTTTTTTTCATTGAACTTAAGCCCGGCGACTAAGGCCATTAGCTGTTGTAGGGGTTATGAACTGTGGTAGGGGTAAAGTTGGTACGGTTGGTTTGTTTTTACGATTATTACGGTTGTTACGGTAGGTAGAAAACACGTGTATGTGTGGCAAGGTTTTGAACTACTATGAACTCGAGTGGTCACCCATCCGAGAACTAGTAGCTGTGGCCGTTACTTACTCACAGTCGCATTCCGCAACTGGTAGCAGCCAACGCGCCACGCCAAGCCACCATAATATTTTAATAATTTAAATTATATTACAAATTGTTTTTATTAGTAAAAATCATAATTTTTAATAATTGTATAGTATAATAATACATGTATATTGAATATATTATACATAGGCACCTAAGACTGTCAAATTTTAGTTGTAAGTTCACATAGTTTTAATATTTAAATAATTGAATTGAACAACTTAATTTTGGTATGAAGAGAGGCAACTAGTTTGAACCACTCGTATGGATGTCATATAAATAATAATTTTTTTCTTGGAAACAATTTAAATGTGAAACGTTCTATTCCAATGTTAAACCTAACGTAAGCGAAAGACCTTACATTTGTTATACTCACGAAAAAAATATACTCGTAACTTTGTCGTCATAATTCGTATAAAATACGATTGAAAATCGTTGTAGTTTTTCATATTAGAAACTTAGAAGCATTAGAAGTTTTTTAGCAAATGAACACTATAAATTGAAAATGTACGCAGTAAATTGTTGAGCATATTTTTATTTTTTTTTTGAGGAACAAAATGGACGAATAGTCAGTCGGACGTTAAACAAATAAACAATGAATGTAACGAAGAATAAATAAAATCCATGTACAGGGAACAATACACAATATTACACATTTTTAATATTTCGACTTCAGATTTTAATAAAGCTGTACGACTATCTAACTCTTTATATTATTTTAAAACTATATTTTATAAACTCCTACACTTTACGACAAAGATAAACGAAACAACGAACTTCATAATGCGAATTATATTTATGCTTAGAGCATACCACAAAAGTGCTCATCTTGAACAAACTCTTACTGAATATTATGAACAATAATATCATATAATAAAGGACAATTTAAATATTTTTATTTGGCACAAAAAGAGTTTATAAATGTTTTTATAGTTTGTTATTATTATCGTAGGTACAGGAACTAAAAGTTTTTTTTTTCTGACGAACGTTTTAATTCTATAGCTCAAGATTTAAGGTGATAAAATGCCGTTATAATATTATACGAAAGTGATTTTAAAATCGTCGAATAAAAACATATTATAATCATCTGCACGAATCTGAAACACAAATAGGTACTAATTTGTTTCAATTAAGTTTTTAAAGCAATTTAAAAAAAAAAAAAACAAAAATGAATACGTATTAATTTTTTTAATATTTTGACACAGTTTTGAAGTTATGTGTACGAAATATAAATTTTTTGATTTAAACGGCGAATCGTGCTGTTAATATTAATATTTATTTATTATATTATATGTCTGAAATAATGATAAAACATTTTTTCCGATGCACAGTAATAACATTAAACAAAATGCTTTTCTCGGTTAAAAGTTATAATTTTATTCAAATTAGTTACACACACACTCGATGCCGCGTTCGCGGGTACATAATAAACTTTTAGCCTAGGCGATAAAGGTGGCTAGTTCCTGCTTTTACTGAAATGGGAACATAAAAAAAAACCAACACCAGCAGTCGACTTTTTGTTTAACTGCGATTCAGTAATTTCATATGGGTGCCTATTATATAATAGCACAACGAAAAAAAAAATCCAATATAACACCAGTTACCATCGTATTTTGTTACCAACTTGTGTTTCCAACATAGCTTGTATACCTGATAGGTACCTGCTATAATAGCTTTGTGCGTTGTTTGACTATTTGCGCTAATATGGCGCACGCCCAGCTGTAAGTACATGGATTCGATATTTTATTTTTATTGGCACTTTAAAATCATGAACGGGATCTACGTCTCGTTGTTTTAGGATATTGTTAAACATGTTTTTGAGGATCTTCTGTTAAATTTGAAAGTTGCGAGACCAGCAAAATAGCAAGACTTATTTCCGTTTTCGATGCGCGAGTTGCACAATCGGTGAGTTAAACAAGACTAGACCTAAGTAATTAATCGAATCGCAACAATTAGTTACCTAATATGTTACCTGTTGCAATCAGTTTATGAAGGTATTGTTCACATCCCATTCTCTTGTCTACCTAATCAGTGCTACCTATACTGTTGTTGTTCGTCTACGGGAGTGGCCTCGAATAAAAATACCAGTGGGCTATATTATGTACCTACTTTATACGTCCAAGGGTTCGGTTTTTTTGTTTTATACTCATATATTGATACTATCAAAAATACTGAATCCCAAACAAAAAATATAAATGAATCGATTAGAAATCATTATATTTTATATTTATCCAGCACATCTCAATGGTTCAGAAACAGTGATTCGAAACAAATAGGTACATTGACTATTTCCATATTGTTTATACAGAAAGTGTTCAATACGTCGTAATAATTTCGCCCAATCTGACGATGGACTTTATATAGCTGTAGTGTTAAGGGCTTTATTTTAATAACTATACGTCGTCTACCTATAGTTAAATGCCTACCAGCCTAAAAAAATAATAACACGATTTTATTTCTGGTGATAACATCATTCGCGGTGACCTTTAAAAGTGGATAGAATTTCTCAAAAAGAGGAGAAACGCCGACACGGTTTCAAAAACAAAAGTTTTCGTAAAATCTTCCAAGTCCCGTTTGGCAACAAATCCGCCGCATTAAACTTGCCAGCGATTTATAAGGCGGGTAATAGTGGCGAAAGATTACACACACGCAGTGCAATATCTTCAATATGGTTTATGGTCAACCGTATACGACCACGACCTCGGTGTGCGTCCCAAACAATAATAAGCGAGCAAAAGAAATACGCGAGTCCTCGAGGGTCGAACGGTGAAATATCGAGAAAACGTTATGGGTTTCCGTCCGGAATCCACAGCGAAAACGTCCGTGAAGAATTTATCATATCGGAGAGGACACCTTCGACGTAGGTCTACGATAAAACGATATTATTATGTTTGAATTTATCGTCGCAATGGTGCTTTTTGATTTCACGAGGGTACCTACGAATTCGATTGTACGATAATATTATTGCTATTATTATTATTATTATTATTATTATTATTGATGGAACGGCTGCACCCGAAAAACAACAAAACAATAATAATTATATATATGTGTATTTTTTAAACGTCAAAACGTATCTATATTTTTTTATTGAAATCAAAAAAGTTATGCTCCATAACATATTATGCAGCTGCTTTTATATTATCGTAATAACTATGTAATGAGTAATAATTGGAAATAGGGTTTTGATGACCTAAAAACACACAAAAATGATGCACTGAAAAAATGCGGAAATGTCCTAAACACTCAAAAACAAAAAAAAAAAATAACTTAAAAAATACCAAAAATCTATTTAAATTAATGGAAAAATGTAATCCGAAAATAATATTAATAAATATTATAATGATATCCGGGTTTTGGGATGACATAAAATTATTGGATATAGGGAAAAAATGGTTTATATGAAAAAAATTGACGTGATGCTTGTAAAAATTACCTTACGAAAAAGAAAAAATTCGTTTTACCCAAAAAAATGGAAAATAAAAAAAACATGTTATTCTAAATCGTTGATGCAAAATACATCAAAAACCTATCTCTGGTAATTCACTAAAATCCGCAAATATCTACATTACCGTTGCCAACATATTACATATTAATGGAATGGAGTTTTTATTTTTTTGGCCTCATTTAATAATATACTATCAGATATAGGTACCACAACACGTAAGCATAATATTATGCACGATAAAGAATTGGACAGTATGTGACATTATCACACGGTAATAATTAATCGTGACTATTTCATGCAATACGATTTTATCGGCGAATAGATCGTTTTCACAAAACGTTATAATATACATACAACCCTTTCAACAGAACAATGAAATTAAAAACATACACACTACGGTGGATTCGACGATGAATTAATGACGATTTCATTTTTATAAATAATCGTAATAAAATCGCATAAATATGAATAAATGTATAATAGTTAAGTACTACTATAAAAATAAACCGAGTATAATATTTTGTTTTGTATTATTTGTTCCCGATTGTTTTTTGCAACACGAGTATAATATTTTTCTGATAATAAATATCTCTTTCATTTTGAACAACAGATCATTTTGTTTACTCTCGTATTATTTAATTAAAATACTTTATAGTAAATAATATCGATATTTTTTAGTTCTTTGTACTACGTGGAAAATGATATGTTCTTTGATTTTCTAACGATATGATTTTTTATATTGCAGTATAATGTTAAATATTGTTAGTTTTCGAACGAAAAGACAACTACGAGCCGTTCATTTTTTAAATGTTTATGTTTGTTTTGTTGTTACGATTGACGCCGCTTTTTATTCCTGAAACTAATCCCATATATTTAATAAAATAAATATGAATATTAAGACTAGAGATGTATTTTATATTATAACGATTAAAAATTATAGAAAACAATGTGCTGTTATAATGTTTACTTTTTTTTATTTCAACTTTGACCCTGTTGTCAATATTACTTTTGTGTAGTGAATGCATACCTACGTCATTACTCATCATATGCCACCAAAACTTTCTTAATTATTTTCCAATTACTTCATGAGAATACTTACATAACACAATATACATTATTTATTTCTTATTTAATATATACTTAGTACAACTTAATTTGATGTTTTCATAGATTTCAAAACTACTGTAATTAATGAGCAAAATGTATAAAAAATTACCAACATAACCTAACCGTGAACAGACGGTTTAAACAGTTATACTATACGGACATTAAAACAACCAAGTCAAACTTAAACATTTCTTATAAATAAAATAATGTGACAAAATATGTCAAATCAATTTTTCTTATATTTTAATTTCAAAGCAAGTCATGAGTGTTTAAAATTTACTATGTAACGCATTTTTAAGACGGAGGCAACAAATATCCGAGTAGCATACTCGTACACGTATACGTTCAATATTACAATTATATTTTCATAATTTCTTTTTTTGTGAATATATTGTGTTTCTTTTAATTTTTCTTTCGATCAAAAAAATGACAGTTTAATATGATATTATTCTAATACGTTTTAAATTGTTATTTAATCCTCACGACTTGAGCATCCGGGCCAGAGTTATGTAATGAGATTATGAATGCTTAGATTCTTGATGAAACGGATAAACACCCTATAAAATGTCGAAAAAAATATTCAGCTTTCACACCTGACGAAAACACTGCGCTGCGAAAATCGAGATAGAATTCCGATGTGAACTTCGTCATGTTCAAAATGTATTGCAGGTCGTGCTGCAGTTATTGATTTCGATGTTGAACACATTAGCCCCTATGACATTCCACATTCAACAGTTACCTATGACGTATGTTTTGCCGCACAACCATCATAAACCACTGTTTAACAAAAAATATACCAAATACCTAAACATCGTCAACAAAAATGATTGATTTTAAATTTATCGGCAATTATTCACAGCGTGAATATTTTATCGTTTCAACCCCCGCCGCGTATATCGACGCCACAAAATAAAATTCATACCCACTTCGACTATCGTATCACATCATTATGAAATATATACGTGGCGGTGTTGACATTTCCGTTGCAGCAGCTTTATATGCGTATACAAACTTATATCGTTTGAACTGTTAAAGTCCCTTATTTGTTCAATAACTTTTAGGAAAAGGTGGTTTATCAGAGTAGAGTGCGTCGCGCCAAATTATTTTATTATTATAATATTCGGTAATGTATAGGTAGGTAGGTATAAGTACTGAAGAAATATGTCACACGGACGACGTGATATTAAATGTTCACAAAAACGTCATATTATGTCTTTATTTAGGTATCAGTAAATGTAACTCATCGACAGCACTTCAGTCGTCATTTGACAGGTGCGCTCCGCTCGTTATGACTGAAGAGTTTGGAAAAGAAGAAAAGTTCGTTTACTACCTATACAATACACGTTCGTTCGGGTTTTGATAGTAGGTAGGTAGGTACGTAGCGCAAAAACCAATACTCATCGTATTCCCAAGTGTCCTCACACGTTCGATATATATAAGTACCCACGAATTCAATTTAATTTACGACACTAAAAATAGAAAATTGTATTTTACATTTATGACAACACCGTTTAAGGAAACCCCACGCATCTCGCAGTAAACCTTAGTTTGTTCGAAATCGATTGGTTTTAACCGACATCATGACCTAGGCATAAAGGTATATATATCATAGTGGTTGTCACACGTTTTAAAGTCATCAAAATTATCAAACGTAATGTCTAATCAAACGACAGCGTCTGTGTATGAAAACCAATTTGATGCGATTTTAACGTCGAGCTAACGTTATACGAGATTATTATCCGTAAGAAAAATAAAAGTGAGTTCGCGTCGATGGGTGACTAATAACTAATAAGTCGTTTCTAAAAAAAGTAAAATGTTCGGGAGGGACAAAACACTGACAAAATGAAACTACATTTTTTCCCCCTTTTTTGATGTATAAATCGCAAAATCGATTTTTTTCGATATAACACGTATTACTCGCCCATCGACTTTCGGTAAAACGAAAATAAAGTAGATTTCACGACGGGGCCGCCCCAATGATAGTTGTTAGGCGTTTAAACACACGAGCTATTAAACTAGTAAAAAAAAATAGTGGGGAGGGTTTACACCCTTGGCGAGGAAAATATAAAAATATCGATCACGAGTCATATTTTAAAATAATGTGAGATTTTTATTACGTTCAATCTTATACGTTGCCCAAAAAAGACGGTTTATGGTTGCGTATACATCAAACTGTTATTTATATATTCATACGGATTTTATGGATAATGTTATTGGAATTTTCAGCAACGGTATAATATACGATTCGGTATTAAAGTTTAACATTCAAAGATAAGTGGATAAATATTTAAATAAATGCGAAAGGAATATCGTGGTTTTATTCAACATATTTACTTAGATCTTGCTCCATATTATTACTTGCATACTAGATTCTAGGTCAATCGTATTACGATATACTTTTCCCAAGTTTGGTAGATATTTAATAATATGATATTATACTATATAACTAAAAACCTTTTAAAAAAAAAAATCCAATAACAGATTCACAACAAGATGTTTAGTCCCATCATCATAGGGGACATGGAATCTGTAGATGTGTAATTTGTTATGCGACACAACAAAGAATAAAAAATAAAAAAATAATCTATTACATTGATCATACCGAGACGTTTCTTTCGACAGAAATATGGTACGTTGGTTGGTCATAACGACAGTCCATTGAATTTAATTCTATCTTTATTCTGAAGAATTTTATTTTTGATAAAAGGGGCTTTTTCTTTTCTAATACTTAATAGGATTAAAGAATCTTAGAAAATAATGTTTATTTCTTAGCAAAAAAAAATTGAATTATAGATGTCCTTAAAAAAAGCTTAGTTTTTCAATGGTAAGCAAATATGAAACAATAAATTTCATTCAGTTCAGTAAGATATAAAAATGAACTAAATTTATATCTAGTATCTACTTTGAGTACATATTATATTTCATTTTTGTTAGGATATAATATCAATACAATAGCAGTTCATACTAAACATGATAAATCCTATGGTGCATCCAAGCACTCGCATCGATTCGGAATATATTATTACGTCTTGTTATAAGTGCAATTGCGTTTAAATCATACTAGTAATGATTGTGTGATTAAATTTATCGAAATCGATCGTTACATTTTTACGATTTACATCAGTGGCATCGCTCTAACACTGTTCGGTTAGTCAAGTATAGAGAATTCAAAGTTCATACGTCCCAGTGAAAAACGCTCTACAGTATTCAAAATCGAACATAAATTTAAATTGCGGGCCTCAGTTTTTTGTTAATTATAGAAAATGAACAATAGTAGTGGGACGATGTAGTTCAGCCGTTTTTTAAGCGTCATTTAATTCTTGAATAGTTGCATTGTTAAATATTATTATACTATTATACATACATTTTTGTTTTTAATATAATTATATTACGCTTTGACGTCCCAGCGATGTTTAAAAAAATATTATTATGTTTAAGTATGCCATATACATATACATAAATATGTATTCTAAAACTTGGATTATAATAATTCATACTTTCAAATGCGCGTATTTATTATTATTTTTTTTTTTTTGCCACCGTAAAGCGTACCTACCTATCCAAAAGCCTATATAGTACTTTTTGGTACGATTTTCATAAAACGATTCCATTTGCTCGCTCGGTCTCGTAAATTAAATTAAATTTATTTTAAACATATTTTTACCTTAACTATTTAACGATGTAACTGTTCGCATTTAACGCGGAATTGTTTTGAACGGATGAAAAGGTTTTCATTGGAATATAATTATTAAAATAATTATTGTCGAACGGCAGAATAACAAATTAAAACGCTGCGCGGAGTGGGCTGCAACGATAAACAAAAGCATTGCAGGCTTACAAATTTGTGATTTTTCTTCAATAACATAATTTCCTCGAAACACAATCACAGGAGTTGCATTACTATTACGCTCGTGTGGTTGTCGCATAATTTATATTTTTTTCGATACGTAAAATAATATCGCCAAGGACTCGACTGCACTTAAACTTAAGCGGAACGCGGACCCCCGATGAGCGGCTTTTTGAAATCGAGAACCTCCTGACCAATATTCTGTAGTATAAGTTGCTTTTTTTTTTTACAAAATATCTTATACGATTGTCATAATCAATATTTGAATATCGATAACCACAGTTTCCCGGCATGAGTGTTGAGGACCTCTAGACCATCGCAGTTTAAGAACCACCGGCTTAGGTTATTAAAATGTTCAAATGTACGAAAGAAAATTCTTGAAACGTAACACCCTGTTGAAGTAGCTGCAACACTCCGTTCGCAATCCATCTCGTTATGCTATTTGTTCGACCTTATATAATATTTTCTCCCATAACATGTAGTGTTGTGCCTGTGCGTCAAACTCTGTGGTCTTAGTCATTTGTTTGGTTAATGGTTTTTTTTTTTTTTAATTGTAACGTAAAACGACATAATAATAAACTCTCGCGGACAGCAACGACAAACAGAAACATTGCAAAATTCAAAATTTGAGATTTTTCTTCTGTTTAATTATTGCCTGGCAGAGCGGTAGTAGCCAGATCACAATGCCAGGGAGGGAACTTAACTTGGGTTATACAGGGAAACTATGTATATATATACTACGTCTACTATAATTTCTACCATATCTACTATGTAGTTATACAGGGAAACACGTACCTCCGGGGGGAGGGGGACTGTTGGGTCTAGGAGGGGGGTCGATACCTCCATTTGCCTCGTTTGGCTAGAAAAAGTAGAAACAATCACAATATTATACAGTTGTATTATCACGCCTGCAGTGTGTACGTATCGTACAATATATATTGTGATAACGGTATGTACGAAAAAAAAAAATTCTCGACGGTTGAACGAGGAAAATCTGTTTAACCTGTGCCACGTCTTTAGCAATCCATCTTATTAATCTATTTGATACAACTTGTATAATATTATCTCATATCTGGTGTTACGTTTGTGTGTCTATCTAACTCAGTGCTGCCTCACTCGTTTCATCATCATCTCTTCACCGGCAGCATCTCGAAGGTGACTCTCATTTATCACACCCTCCCACCCTATCTTATCACATTTCCGTCACTCTCCTCGCTAAATGACTTGTTTCCCCTCCCCCCTCTTGCTTCACTTCAACGCTCCAACGCTGTATTATTATGCTGATTACTGTTTATTTATACCAGCCCCATATGATGAATACGCTGGAATTTACAATTTTATTCATAAGTTTCACTTTTGGCATACCGTCGTCGAAGAAGTATTTATATACCAATACCTGCCAGCGGTGTTGTGTTAGGTATAGGTACTGGTAAACACTCGGTACTTGTTGAAGTCGACACTTGTAGGGACGAGAATTTAAATTCGCATACACCTTAGATCAGTGTTTGTTTATCTTTTGTTTTTATTTAGGTTTTAAGCAGAGCGTTATTTTTTTTATTGAGGTTGGTCGGAAAGTATTACTAAATAAATGTTGTGTTAAGTTTAAAAAATGTTTTCGTACGTGCATTGATTTTTATATGGTATCTTAGTTTATTTAATGTCAGTCATAATCTTCAAGAATCTATCATACTGACAACGTTCAGATATGTATATAAAAAAAGGACAACAAGTAGATATAGATAATTTATCTTATAATACTTTGCATATAGACAATTTGTAAAATTTGATTTATTTGTCGGTTCAAATTAATGTTTAAGAGGCACTCTGAGTTTGATCAATTATTTTTTTACGGAAAAATATTTACACTGAATGGTTGAATAATGAATAGCTAAATGAAGGAGTTGGTGGGTTTTGCATTTGTGCAAATACAGTACAGTTTATAATCACATAACTGTGGTTTGTGATCTAGCTGCGTATAATTCAATTAATTCGGGTTTTCGCCATAAATTATTGTAATCAATCGACGAAGGATTTCGTTCAAATATTAATGGCCTTAAGTTTTGGCAAATTGCCTACGCATTTTCATTATTTACAAAAATGTATCAGTATTAATGTGTATGTGATCGTGATAAAGTGCAGAAACACTATGCGATTTTAATTAGTTGTAGACAAATTGAAATCGTTCGAATGTATAAATACACAAGATAAAATATGTGTAATATTTTTATGTGTATGCAAACAATTGTTTTGAAACTCATAAAATCATACCTAATGTTGTGAATGAAAATTAGAATTTAATATTTTTCCATGCTCCGTAGGTTTTGAATTTTTTTTTTAAAAATCTGATAATATAAGTTATAACTAATACGTATAATATATAATACAATATTTGGATATTAATACAATTATTTTAGTGTCTAATTTCTAGTACTGAATTTCGGTCGTACGCGAATTGTAATTAATTACGATTAATTAAATTAATTTTTTTTTTCAAAGACAAGTCTTATTTGCAAATCGCTATGCCGTCCATGAGAAAAAAAAATATAATATGAGAAAACACTAATCTAAATTGTGTTATACTATCACTGTGTTGTTTTTGTGCGCTTTTGAACTACCTAGTCTGAAACATGAAATAAGTCAACCGCTAACACACTCAAAGGCCGCGGGGCTTAAAGTTTTGGCTTAATTGCCTAGCATTTAATCCGTTAGTATCACGTGTGGTCGATATACCTACGTGACTGGTGAGCAAACACGTATAGGTATATAATATACTCATAAATTAAACGCACATTCCACAGTTTGTAATACTCATTAAATATTTAAACCCCTTTATGATGGTGATTAGTTAATTGTCGGATACCCGCTAGTTATAGTTCGCGAAAACGAAAAAAGCACATTTCGTCGACTTGAGTTATGCTCGGCGTCACCGCAGTAGTTTTGTCACGCTCGTTCGGTGTTTTATCGTAAGTAATATTTTTTTTTCCCCGTTTTATTAAAACAACATGAAGACACACATGCGCGCGTGCGCCCACCACTTATTTTTAGGTTGGGCTGGGCCGACAGAAATAATTAAACGACGTAAATAATTTGAGGCCATGTATAAAGCAGATAGCCCGCCGTCGTATTATTTGCGTAGGTATGATATCGTTTTGTATCTACTCCGACGCGAGCGATTATTATACGAACGTTGAACACGAATATTCAAATATAATAAATTTACGAACGCAACAGCGATTTAACGCGAGGTCGTCTCTCGTAAAATATCGTAGGTACCTATCTAGGTATATGTGCATAACGATATCGTTGCAAGGGTCAAGTAACCCTTGCGGCGGCTGCAGCTCGGACACTATACCACTATAATGTACTGAGGGTTGAAGAATTGGGGTGAACTCTGTCGTGGATCGGGGGTGGATTTGGGAATTTTCCAAGGAGGGAGGGAGAGCACCGTTTGAGGAAGTCAATTATAATGTCGGTCTTCCGATTTTTCGTCAAACTCTCCGTTTAAGTTTGATTTTATTTCTGTAAAATGAAAAATGTTTTCCCTAATATTATGTTTAAGATATAATTTATTTCCAGAAAAACAATAAAAGTATTGATAAGAACGTGTATCCTAATTATGAATCAAGATCACGCCATGTATGCTGAAATAAACACTTTACTTCAGTAATAACCAGTTTAGTTATTATTTATTAATATACTTTAAATACTACTATAAAATACTTACTATTATTAAAAAAACAACTTAAAACCAAGCGTAATAACAGTTTTTCATTTTTTCATAAGTTCGTCTTTACTACATAGATAGGGTAGTCTCGTACTAACCCAATATACTATTACATTTCGATAACGCCTATAACGCGGTGCCGACTGTACAGCGCGTCGTCGCCCGAGAATGGTTTGAATGTAATATATTTATTTCAAAATTTAACATGAATAATAATCATAATAATATCGAAACTCGTGAAAATGCATAATATATTATATTATAAACACAATATTTATGGTCTGTGTATCATAGTTATCAACTATACCAGTATTATCATACCCCGGTTCGATTCATAGATATTAATTAATTGCACATGAGATTTGTAAACTTTGAGTTGGCCGCACGGCACACATTATACTTGCACCGCGGAAAAACTGTTTTATGGAAAACATTTTCGTCGGCCAAATGAGGGGCGGCGTGCACCCCCACCGAATCCTCCAGTGCCGCGGCCCTCGCAAGGGCCGGTGACTCAAGGCGGCGCCGCGAAAATAATACGTTATCTGATGACCAAACCACTTCAGACCAACCGAATAACGCTGCTGGACGTGCCTCAAACACCGCAAGACCGTGGGTACATGCGTATGTATACCGCGTATAGATATATATTTGTATCGATCGACACGGGCAAACAGTAGACGACTTTGTCGCACTTTCCGCCAAGTATAGGTATACGTATGGGTATAATACAACTGCCGGAACTGCCGCCGCCGCCGGTTTTAAAAACGTTGGCGTGTCGGTGGCGGATTATCGCTCATCAATGCTCCCCTCCTCTCAAATCCACACCCTCCCCGGCAACCCCCTCGAACCGAGTGGCTACCCCGTCAACCCCCCGCCCCCGGGGTTTTCCGTGATTTTATCTTGACGTCATCGTACGCACGAAGGGCTAGAGAAGCAGAACGCAAGCGCGCGCGTGTGTGTTCAGCGAGCGATAGGAAAAAAAGTTTGGGTCTATTTGCCGAACACGAGAGCCGCCGCCGTCGTTGATGAATTGCCGGCCGCCGCACACCCACCCACCCTCGCGCACACGGTAGCTCGTAAAACGGCATTTTACCAGCACCGAGGAATGACACTTTTTCGATGCACCCCCCCCCCCCGCATTACTCGACTCGCGACCCCGGACAGCAGTTCGGAGCGTGTGCGCGATTATGAAATCGCATTTAGCGGATTTTCAGAGGGCTAAGCGTGTAAACACATTTTCGTGCGAGTTATTTTTTTTTTATCTCGCCACTTTCGTCTGCTGATGCACGCACCCGTTTCGCACAAGGGGCTTTTTGGGCAACCCGTACACCTCTGCCACCCCCGCCGCAGTCCAGACATTTTTAATTAGCCCGCAACAAGATTTCCACGCTGCGCCGCTGTCTCGTCCGCCGACCGGAAATGACTTCTCGACGCCCGAACTTGGGGGGCGACTGTAATTGGTTGCGCATGAAAACTTTTGGAACGAGGAGGCGAGCACACCGGTAGCAATGCGGTTGTTTCATTTTTTTTTTTTTTTTAAATTGTTCTTTGTTTTTTATTAATATGGGAATTTTTCCACGATTTCGACCTCCGTCGCATTGCGCAACGTGTTCAACTTCCGTTCCTTTACCTCATTAATTATAACCACGATTGGCTAACGAAAGTACCTAAGTATAACATAATTATTATTTTCAACGTTGATTTGGGAAAATAAATACAACCTCCATATCTGTGATTCCTGCAATTATTGTTGTTAATATATAATTTTGGTAAAACCTACGCACTATAATACTGCCTGCCTATAATGCGTATTACCCACTGTTCAGTAACCTTAAACGAGAAAATTAATTGGTTTTCCCATACACTATATTTTGGGTAAATGTGTATAGGAGCATCGACTAAAACTCTCCGCGGCACTGTAATTGCCTTGACACGAAAATATAACACATAATAATAATATGTTACGTTTTCATTATGGATCGAAATTATTTTGATTATTTTATTAATCGAGGCATACCCGCTTAGTTCAAAGCATACGAAATTATTATGGTCATGCTCCGCCGTAACGGATTCGTTCGCAATATCACATTAAAACTTTGTAATAAATCGGCAAACCGTAAAATATTATGACCTGCTGTAACGATTTTAGTAAGTGACCGATCGGAAAACACATTAATTATTTCTCGTTTATTATTTTATTTTGTTTTGTTTTGTTTTTTTATAGGTACGCTGTTAATCATCATTGTTTATTCCACTTTAATATCGTTATTATTTTTTTAAAATTATTTCGCTATTTTTGATTATTGGACTTTCTATATACAAATGCAATTAATAATTACACACCACATACAAGGCCACCTAATTAAAAAATAGCCATCACAAACATGTCTAACATGCGGATATCCAACTTCAATCAAACATATTCTTACCGAATGTAGAGACACGAAAGAGGCCCGACAAAAATACAATATACCGGAACACCTTCACGACGCACTGGGCCCCGACAAAGAATCCATCAAAAATATAATTTTATTTATGAAAGACATTGAATTGCACAAATTAATTTAAATTATTTAAGAACATTATCGTGTAAAAAACAAGCCGAGGGTCACGCTATCGATGCTTTTTCTTTAGTAATAATAAAAAATAAAAAACAATTAATACTTCTACAATTCGTCGTATGCATGTCATTCATTTTATATCACGCACCTACACACACGTGAACTCCTTTTTGCCTACTCAATGCGCCGCCATAAACATTTTACGGGCGTTGGTGTTTTTTCATTAAAGTATGTTTACCCCACAATGCTATGATACGTAGTACACGTCATTAATGTACACGAAAAATAAAATGTTATCAAAATGGTTTTTTTTTTGTACTGTTGAAATTCTTAATGAATTTATATCGGTACATTGCACTTTCTATGCTAAATGATTAAAGTTGTTCCATCTTCAGGTCAATATTATCTACAAGTATGTAATATTTCAAATGTAGCATAAGACTGTAATATTATACTTTCTTATTCCAACTATCAATCGAATATAGTTTTGTTTATTCATTTTTTTTTATTTACAATCATTGAAATTGTTTTTAGAATAAACAAATGAGTTAAAAATGAGTTTTTTAAATTACATGACTCGTATAAAAAAAAGAAATTACTCATCAGATCCATACTATATAATCGATTAGTTTCAAATTTTCAATAAATAATAATATACAAATATTACAATTTTTGTATTACGTTAGTTCAAATATTAATCTAAACATGATGAATTTAAATCGTTAATTCGGCAAATATATTATATAATTCAGATACGTAAAATAGTATTATATTAAACAATCTAAAACGCGCCCACATTAAATTTAAGAGCATAAAAGTAAAATAGTCAAAAATATGATGAAAACGATTGATAGACCTAAGTGATCATCTTTTGACCGATTTAAAAAGTATCAACACGGTATAATATTTTTATCTTTCAACCATCAAAATCAATGTAGTATTGCTTGGAGACGTATTAGACTCTAAATTTTAGAGTCCAAAATATTAAAATATAATGAACAATATGATAATATTTTGTACATGTCATTGTCTTATATTTTATATAAATATATTATGTATACTATAAAAGAAATATACAATTCTTAACTTTTACAAAATAATAAAGTGTTAACACAAATAAAAAACTAATAATATTAGTATGAGACGATGCCAATTTAAAATTGCATTGTTGATATTTTACTAGTTCCATTTAAGAACAATATTCATGACATAAAATTATATTAGTCAATTATGGCCCATTTAAAATAAAAGTAGTAATTTAGCAGAAATATTTTGTGATCCCATAATATTATAATTAAACGTAGGTACAAAATTGTATGTATAATGTATAATGTAAATGCATATTATATTACCTTCATTCCATATATTTTTACTACCTTAATTGACAATAAATAAACAAAATTGTGAATTAAAATGTCAGTTATCCACCAAAATATATATTGCATTAACATTTTGTAATTATTTATTATTCATAAATCATAATGCTTTACAAAAATGTGTATACATATATATATATACTTAAATCGATAAATAACCTAATGCCTACGTTAATTATTTTGTTGTTATAAATAAAAATAAATAAATTTAATTACACATGAAATTGATAAAATATAAAATATAGTTCCGTAAACATGTCGAGTGTTATTCAACAACGCGACAATGAGAAGAAGTAATACCATATTTTTATAAATTGTAAAATACACAAGTGAAATAATAAAATGTATAACAATAGAATGTTTAAGATAAAAGTAAATATTTGTGTTGTATAACGTTCGTAGTCATATATATTATATATTTGTGCATGTTACATAATCTCAATTGCAATTATATGATTATTTTGAAAAGGAGCGTCAAATAATTTAAAAAGTGATGTTCAAATGAGAGAATGCAAAGAATTTTTGATAAATAAAACGAAACACAACAATTTCTACGAGTACTCAATTATATTTATTGTGAGCATTTCAAACGAAACAAAAAATATATGACGATGAACTGATTTTATTCACTCGGGTCTTGATTTCTTTGTAACTGAAAATGAGCAAATAATTACATTTTCATTTTTAAATTGACCATTTTATACCATAAAGCCGGTAAAAGAGGATATCGGAAGTAATTTGACTCTGGAAAAATATACGAGTTTGGTAAAAAATAGAAACGGATGAATGTGTTTCCACGAATTCAAATTTCATTTTACACGTCAATCACGAGAAAAATTACATTTTTACAGTTTTGTATGTAAATCTATTCTACAGGAGTTTATTTTGATATGATGATGAAAAGTCTATTTTTTCATCTTAAACCGTAATCATACTGTTTGACATAACTTCTTTTTTAATTTCAACTTCTTATTAAAAATATGTATAAACAAAATTTTAATATTTCTTTTAATAAAATTGAATTAAATGATATTTGTGTGTACCATTTACAATTATTTTCCTTAGAAGTTTCAATATGTTTTTTGTACTTGTATAAAATGTTTTTAGTGTCATTTAAAATATTGTATATTTACAAACCCTTGAAGATTCAAAATAAAAATATTATTGACATTGAAAGGTAATATTACCGTGCGCTAATTAAAAATCAATTTCAACCGTTCATTATTCGTGCGTAAAGGAAATTATAAACTTTCCAATTTTGAGTGTATGGAGTTTAAAAACATATAAATGAATAAAAATGAAATGTTAAATACCATGTCATAACTGTATAATATTATATATTTGCAAATTATTAACGAACCGTTTGTATTTTTAATTGACAGCAGATAGCAAAATTATGGTTGAATGCAAACATTAATAATAACGACTTTCGATATAAAAACTTGAAAATGTAAAACCAATATTAGCTGGCTATTATAATAGTTGTTATGACTTTGAGATATACCAAGACGAAGTTTAAAAAAATTCAAAATTTACAATCGGTACGTTTATGAACATTGAACGTATTACGAATTAAGTAAATAAAAAAAATGCATTGATATTACACATAAAATAATTTTGATAATAATGTTGTTCATTTACTTACTGTTAAAAAATAACCAAACCAGATTATGCCGTTTAAGTGGTCAGTATTGATCGACACACCACTGATTTGGGTACACATAGTGCAAACGCATTATTGCAGCGGGTGGGCACATAATATATATAATGCCCAGCATAGATGTATTATAATTAAATTTGCAAGTGCACACACAGTAGGTACCCACTACGAAAAACGATTCTGAGTGAGGAATTCTAAGTTACATTACGCAGGTCTGAGCTTGTAATCTAATCACCAACTCAAATGTTTCGACATATTTCAAAGACAACTCGGTACAACTTGGAACGTCCATGGTCAAAATGACCAGGTCATTTCGATTCAATTACGGATCTAACACATTTGTGATTATCATGAAAATTGTTTAGAAACTTTGAATTTTGATAACCTCAAAGTTAAATTAATAGGTATACAGTTTCTCGTCCTATTTATTTAATGTTTAACTCATAAGGAACTTGTTCGGTGATGCCAATTATCTTCATAAATAAATAAATAAAATTAAATAATGACACAATAACATTGAACGGCAACATCATAGTAGTTTGTCTAATTTCCAATTACAATGTTTCAGTTAATGTATATTTTATACACATGTGTGATGTAGAACTCTATATATTATTAAGAACAGGTATATGACATAATATTAGCTGAGATGTATAATTGAAAAAAAAGGTTTAAATTAAATTTAAAAACTGTATGGTCATATTTAAATCTGAAATATTTATCTGACGAAGTTGATTATTACTTTGATATAAATACACGCATTATTGTGTGATGGGAAAGATTAACGTTCTGTTGAATTTCGTGGACAAATTATTAGACTTATAAAAATTATTGTTTGTTTACTCTGAATCATAAAAGTACATCGATAATAATAATATAATAATTAATTATGCATTAATGTGAATCAAGATTTTTTGCCAAATCAAGTTGCGTGACATATCCCTTGAAATGAGGAAGTTAATGAAAAATGCCAAATGCACTTAGACCTTTTTTTATCCATTTCAGCAGAAAGTTAAGTATATCATTTAAATATTTGTATAGAAACTAATATAGGTCTAGAAATCTACACGCTCTTTGGACGAAAAAGCTTTGTACGGTCGAGTGAAAATTACGAAAATGCAAAAAATGTATTTTTAAAAGAATACAAATGTCATTATTATGTTATTTTTTTTATAACATAATAATGGAAAAATAATAATTTATTGTGTATGCTATACTTCTTACGATCTAACGTTAGTCATAAGCAAACACGAATATCGAATGTCTTATTTATTAAACATCGAGTTTCTACAAATAGTGATGATAATATTTATGGCTTTGAAAAACTAATTCAAGTTTACACACAATTATATATGTACATTATTCAATAGTTTTCGGTTTTTGAACACTGATATTGACAAAAAATATGTATTAATGGAATTTTTTATAAATGAGAAATAATTAAGATAAGGTGACATAGAAGTATGCAATTCTAGGATCACCACCTGTCGTAGAAAAAAATATTATATTATTATTCATTGCAGTATTAAACATGTAAATACAATTTAAATACATCATTTTTTTCTCGGTTTAAGATCGAATAATTAAACACAATACCCAGAATTACTTATATGTAATTTATGTAGATACCCATAATGCAAGAATTAAGAAGAAAATAATAAATAATGTATTCAGTATACTTTAGAAGTGTATATATTTTGTATTAGTAAAAAAGTTATTTCCTATTTGTAAAGTATTAATATATTAATAAATAAGGATCCAAAATAAGTGTTCACTCTTGTCCCGTGATAATACAATATTATAATTCATATTAAGTTTTAAAAAAATTAGACACACTTCACGATTATGAATTATTATTATGATAAGCGCACGTTGGAAGCTCTAGGATTTTAACATACTTACGTCACATTTCTTAATCCGTAATAATAAAATAACCCTTTCATTTTTATCGGTATTCTCTCTTTATTATAATAACCATTTTTTTCCTCCCCCCGGTAAAAGGACTTGTGTTATAACGGCGTACCAGACACCCAGTGTGACCTTTTAATGACCCAGGCATTCACAAATTACTTTAACATGACGTACATATAATACTGAGCACGATTGCTAAACAAAGACCACGTTCAAATATTCATGAGCTCGGCTACTTTTAAACATTCGAAAGAATAACTAGGCCAAAGTGCAAAGTGTATAGTACTTTTGACAAAAATGACGGATGAAGATCACGCTTGCAACGGTAAGTAGAGCTCTGAAAGACTGGAGATTTGGGTAATATTTACACGCGGTAAAATATACTTTGCGACGAGTTCATACGACGCAGAACAGATTGCATTAATTATTTCTTACGTTTTTCAATAGATAAATAAAATCAAAAAGAAATTCGTTTACCAATTTATATAATATAGCAGTCTCGTTCACACGGCGAGAAGAACAAACTTACAACGTCGTAATTCCGAATTTAAATAATTGAAAATAATTCGCCTTTTTCTTAACGCTTATTGTATACATATATCTAACAAGGGCGTAACGAAAATAAAATTAAATAACAATTCAATTTTGATTGTTTTCATAAAATTTATAAAATACACAACGATTTTAACGTTTAAAGTTTATTGAAGTTTTAATTCTTCGTCAACTACAGAGGTTGAATGTCAAAAACAATAACCGATATAAAAAGTCGATACTCCTTGAACATAAAGTACTTAGTATTTGGGAAGTACAATATAAATTCATATAAAACTTGTTAACAAAAATATAGTGTTTCATGAAATATACGAAGTATACTAAATTAAAAATAGTAATTAAAAAATGAATAACCATGGTTATTATTCTAAGCATTTTTTCACAATCCAATTATCAATTTTAAAAATGTTATATTATAAAATAATATTTACAGTAGACACTTTCGAGAGCATCCCATTTGTTTTTCCATTTTTAATTTATCTTCATAATAAGTACCTGAAATGTATATTAAAGTTTAAAAAATTCAAACTAGGAGTGTTAAATGATATAAATTGAATTAAGTGCAAAATGGAAATTTGTAATTTATTATACTTTGTATCCAATAGTTATATAAACGACGTCTGTTCTAATCAAATAATATAAGAAATAAATAAATAAAAATCAAATTAATATTAACTACCGCTTTCTATATACAATTCCAAATTCTATAAAATATACTTTTAAATAAAAAGAATTAAATATTTATCGCTTTTTTTAAAGTAAAATAATAATGTATAGGTATTTTAAAAATATTTTTAAATGTAATATATTCTATTTTAATATTTATTTATTTATGTAATGCAAAAGCTATAAATATTAAATAAACTATACTGTACTGATTGATCTTAAAAAAGTTCTTAAATTATTCTTTTGAGCAATCAAATGTTGTTTGTGAAACGATGGCCTTGGATGTCAAAGTCGCATAACACTCCGGGCTCTTGACCATATTAGTTAAGATTTTGGAATTCAAACCCTGATTACTTTAATATTATTTTATAATATGCCCAAGGCTCTTAAAAAAAAATCTGAGATCATGGAAATCGTATTATATTTCACTGATTTGAGTTCCTCTAAAATAAAATTTATTATTTTACACTATGACAGTAGCAAATATCGGAAAAAGAGGCCTCTATTTCTTTTATGTTTTGTCTTAATAGATTTAAACATGATTTTTTTTAAAATACATACGAACAAAAAATGTACACCATAATAATTTAAATAACTGTTATTCAGAATTGGTAGCTGACTTATAACTCAAGGTTTTGATACAATTGTAAATATTTACATTTTGTATCACAATACGTTAATCAAGTATTGATTTTTAAAAATTATTAGCTGTGATAAAAAGCTTATGTTAAAATGTAATACTGGTAATAATGGTATTTGCATTTTTTTTTTTTAATTATCGAAACGGTACTTTTTTGTCCATCTAAATACTAGGAAATGTTTTATTTAAACGAGCTATTGATGTTAGTAAGATCGAATTTAAAATCCTTATCATTTGAATAGCTTATATTTTTACAATTCAAATAAATAGTAATAAGTAATTAATAAGCAAAGCTTGCCTTTTCCTTGAATGGCCTTAAGTTAAAAATACAAACTACAAACTTAATACTAAGCATAAGAATAGAGTAAATTATTTATTTAATGAAATACGAGGTCAATAATAATAGTCGAAATGGCGGCTTATGTGCGATGAGAGAAGTTTGTATAAAAGAAAGAACTAGTTTTAAAGAAATATGTAAATTAAATTTGATCTACCTGTCTTGTGTTTTTTTTTTATCAAGTCAGGTACTTACTAGTGTTGCTCACTTATATTTGAAGTGCTTTTTGAACAAAGTTTGTACAAAGTCTATGGTAAAAAATTAAAATAAAAGTAAAATATAAATGTAACTTTTTTAAAGCCATGTACTCCACTTATTTTGTGCGATTCGAATTCCTAAGAAATACTTAAAGAAATGGACATTTTTGACGTGTCTTTCTAAATTTTTGACCGGTGATTCATTTTCTGGAAATAATGGTCCAACAAAGAGCAAAATTCGGTAAATCTTTTGGTGAGTGTTGTTGCGTATCGCTATAAAAGGATAGGTTAGCCATAGATAGGCTAACCCATAATGAATATACCGTAAAATGTTTATTTTGAAAATCGACCTGTCGTCCTCTATCTTTTCGTCCCAAATATTTATAGAAGTGAAAGCCATCACATTTTCCACGAAATCGAAAACTTATTATGCCCGCAAAATATATTGTTTTACTTGACTACGGTAAATTTGGTTGACACCGTCGCGTCGTTAAACCATATGTCGGCGGTCCAACGGTCGCCCGAAATCCCATTCTATGCGCATAATCTTCCCTTTCCCGACTTTTGAAAACGCGTTGATTAGGGTAGAGAATACTCGTATTATTGTCATTAGTTATTTAATCCTTCGTATATGCGGATACGTGTTATTGTTGTTGATTAGTCTCCGCCGCTGAAACCCGAGGATTGTTTTTAATCAAAGTTCGGTCCAAAATTCAAATCGGCTTAATGAGATATTTTCCCTTCGACCAAAAAGTGTGAGTGTACGTGTGTGCTTGTATGTGTGTGTGTGTGTGTGTGTGTGTGTGTGTGTGTGTGTGTGTGTGTGTGTGTGTTTGTACAATACATCACGGTATGCATTATAGTGTGTATTATACGTATATATTACGTTGTTTGTTTGAATATGCGACACGGTGCCTAATAATAGACGACACGGTAGAATGTTTATTAAACCGTTAGTAAATCACGGGCAGCAGCGTCAGAGACGATTACACTAAATTGATATTGAACGAAATTCCTATAGATATTCATTAATTGGGGAGGGCTGGTGCGTTTGCGAGAAAAAAAAGTGTGCCCAGTGGTAATTTAATTTAACGATTTATTTTACCAAAAAAAAAAAAAACCCCTTTGTTGTCAAAAAGATACACGAAGAGAACACGATCCCCGTTAACATTATATTGCAATATTATTTATTGTTGTAAAATGTATTCAAGTAATGACTAAGAGGTGACTAAATATTTGAGGAAACTAAATGAGACCCACCGGTGGAACGTTTTAAACGGTTCAGTAGACAATAAAATATATATCTCATGATTATACCTTTACCTGTTTCTCGAAACAATAAAATATAATACTTAATAAAATAATATTGCAAATGTTAAAAATAAGAACCAAAGACTTATTATTGCTTTTCTTTGTAGTTATTATTTATGTAACAAAATCTTGTTACTGTCTTGGGTATTATAATAAACAAGTCTTCTTTTATTACTTTGAAAGTTTAAAATCATATTTTTATATAAAATGTATATACTATATCCAGCGTGTACATACATCAATTTTGCATATACAAAAAGTATTTTTTTTTTTTTTTAATATTAGTGTGTTATATAAAATATCATTATATCTATATATTATAAGAGCTTCATGAAAAAAATTAACATATTTTATCACCGTTAAATATATTTAAAAAATATAGTAGATATATATTTTATGTACTTGAAAACGTTGAAACGATATATATTATATACGTATCAATTTATTTCAGAGAATATTTAAGCCTAAAGGTATTTAAAGCAGTTCATCATAATTATTGTATATATTAACTAAATATTACCAGGGACTTTGAATATTATTATTTTTAATAATTCACGATTTTAAGGGATAAAAAAAGGGGGAAAGTAGATAATCGCTTTACCATACAAAATTAGGTGTCGATGTACTTCGCCTAAAGTCAGCTAAATGTAAGTATTGAATTTTAATTCAATAATTAATCATTGTATACGAATAATTACGATTCTAAGCCTAAGACTATATTATTGCAAAGACTATTTCGATGTTTTTCTATATTGCTATTATTTTATAACAATTAATTTTACTATGAATAATACATTAGGTGGAATTAATTTACGTAGAAAACATTACATTTATAATAGTATCAATATTTAGTTATTATAAATGAATATATTTGTATAATTTATTATTATTATTATTAACTTTAGAGTCAATAATTTTGCAGTAAAACAGTGTGAATAGATTTTTGGTATAAATTGGCAAACGCATAATATAATATTAATCGAAATAATTTCGAAAATGTCACTGTGCATATAAAATCAATTCATTTATATTAGAAAAGTCCCAAATATCCATAAATAATTTGCTTGAATTACAGCAAAATTATTAATAAAATTGTTATTCTTCATTTAAATATTTAAATGACCATATAAAAACACTAATCTGTATCTCTGTAAAATCAAAAGATTCATGATATTGCTCAGAATTTTATACACACAATTATATTGTATTGGAATCTATATTATGCATTAATATCTATTTAACAAAGATAATAGGTATTGTGATGAGTGTAAAAAAATGTCAAGAATCATTTACATTAAAATAAGTCCTACCTATAAAATATTAGTCTTAATCGATTAATAGCTTACAATTAATTGTTGTAAAAATACTACATGAAAATCGATTTTAACTATAGTCAAAGAAAAAAAAAAATAATTAAAAAAAAGCTCCTAAATCCGTTGAACGTTATGTTAGGTTAGGTTAGGTTGAACTATCCCTTCAATGAAAATATGTTTTAAATGTTTTAATATATTTTAGCATACTTAAGGAAACTGAAAATTGCGCAATTATAATTAAAATATATTTTTTGATTTTCTATATTCATGACAAATATATTTAAAATAAAATGACAAACATGTTAAAAAAATTGGATTATTGTGTTCATATCAGAACAATATTTTTTGTTTGCAACATTGAAATGTCCACAAATGTTTGTATACGATAAACTTACACCTACGATAAAATTTAAAGAGAGCTCGAATAATTCATCCAAAAATTGTATCATGTCTTAAATGATGTAACCTTTGCCCGATCTAGTAGTACATATACTTAAAATAAAACATTTTTTATGGTTAATACTATTTAGTATTTATTAATTTTTCGATTTCTGTGATATAAATATATCTTTGGGGAAGTTAACGCAAAAAGAACTCTTTCAATAATTCTATCTTATGATATACCACATTAAACACAGTTAAACACGAAGAGCATTAAAAAAACATGAGTTTTAATGACCAAAAAAAATTTGATTACCGGTCAATATTAATAAATCTCAAAAATTAGGTAACCGTTTCTGTATAGATGATATTATATTTCTTACAATAATATGCAACATATTATTTATAGATACCATACAAAATAAAATAAACATTGAATAGGACAACAATGTAATGCCTATATTAAAATTATGAACAAAATAGTTTTATATATTTTAAACATAGTACTTATGTGGAGTTATCAAAAAATATGAACTACATGATACAGAAATATAAAAATTAATTAATCATGACTCATTATTCCGGAGTTGACAAATTGCATTAGTCAAACAATTAATAGGTAAGAGGATTACTATACTTATTCGTTTTTAAGATTGAAGTGTTTTAATGTCAGAGAGGTTTTTAATGGCATGTAGTTGGTAATGTAGTATTATTTGGCATAGAATGACAAGCGTTATGGATCGAGTGTGCTGTTGAGTAAAAATCGGTTTGAAATACTTAACAAGACGTCTTAAAACTCGTATCTCTATTATCTATTCATTTGGAAAGATGTATAGCAGCTGCTACTGATGATGAGTAACAACGCAATGTAACAACCAATTGAACGTAACGTGAAATAGCCCAAACGTCCAATAAATGAGTCTCTGATCTTTAATCGTATTTCGCGAACAGAAACTAATCGAAAATGTCCAAAACGACAAAGAACCAACATGTTCTATATGTGCCAGCGATACTCAACTAAGTTTCGTTTGAAGTTTTTTTTTTTCATCATTCCCTAGTATGCGTGTAGGTTACCATCTCTGCTCGCCGATGACAATTTTCCGAATCTTTTAACCTCAAAAGAACTACTCGGAACGGGAGATACACCCGCAACCGTATACGAATTTCCTTAAATCCTTACTAGCCGAGCCGACCAGGAGCAATACGGACACGTCGAACGCAATAAATTTGCCGTACATTTTACTGTATCACAATACTATCGTAGAATTATTTTGTAATGGATTAAAAATGAATATATAAACGGTAAACCTAATAGAACTACTCCTAACTCGAAATTAACGAATATTTCAAACTCGGCTGACGTCGATGGCTAAATCCGGAGTAAAATCGGTTTCGCCAACCGAACTTTTGCTTTGATTACTATAATAACTATTCAAGAAAAAAAAAAAATGTAAAAACTTAAGTGAAAAATGTGTTGTTTAAATCGAGTGAATGGAGGACGCGTATTGGCGAATACCGTTGGCTTATTATTTATCTCAAACCTACGCTGCACATTAAACCTTAACAACTATAATATGGTAGTTTTATTTTCTAATTTAAAACTAAATCGCTCGGAGCTTATGGTGATGGATAGATGCACGGGGACGGTCATAAAATACGAATCAATGTTTTTGAAGGCGAAATGAATGTAGTGCGATAGACGGACTTACAAGTAATGCTATAGGAATATCGTGTAAACTGCCAAACATGGGAGAATGAGGACGTTTATTAGAACTCGCGTGATCCAACGCCGTAAATCAGAAGCACACGCTAAACGTATGAGAGGTGAGACACTGGACACACGAATACCTTAAAAACCAAAGTACAAACCATGTTTACATAAAAAACACGTTTAAATTTCATTAGGTTAGGTACCAATAACATGTTATCATGTATACATCGCTTTTTTTTTTAAATTTTACCAAGAATAAAATAGAGACAGCAAACAATAACTAGTTGTTTTATACCTATGTTATTTTGATACTTAGAAATAATATCAACATGTCCGATGTTACCTATTGTAATAAATCAATATCACACTTCGTATAAGTTACCCATCCAATTATTGATCAACACCATCTGCAAGTATAAATAATTTCATAATTTAAAAATCAAAATCATACGTCACGTTTCGTTGTTCAGTTTGACGGCGCAGTGTTAAACGCTGTTGTACCTAACTGGTTAAAATTAAGATGATATATAGTTCATTTATTTATCATCAAGTTCGAAACGTTTTATAAGCTACGAAAAATATTAAACGACAGTGTATACACTATACTGATTTACAGACCTTATACGTATTATAATATGAAATTCACCTATAGGGCTATAACTTATAATAATAAGTACTATTATACTCATACAATTATTATCAATAATAACTTAAATGCACAAATAAATATTTGTACTTAAATATTAAATTGTTTTATATTATTTTGTCAAGTTATATAATTATAATTATTAATTAGTAATAGCTAACTGTTTTATATAACGGAGCATAAAGAGTCTAATAAACGGACCTATGATGTATTATTATTATTATTTTTATTATAACTTTTTTATAATGGATCTATTACACACAGATCAGTATAATTAAAACGTTTAAAAAAAATGTTTTTGTATACGCCCTTTTAAGACTGATTTACAGATTAATCAATATTGTGTTAAATAGTATTTTATCGTATAAACTAAATTAAAATCAATTAAAATCAATTTAGTTGTATAAAAATTAAAAACAAATAATTAAGCCAAATCGATATAACGTCATCCCTATCCCGTGAATGAATTCACCACACGAATCGTGCAACTGGTCATATTGGTGCTTGATTGTGTTATTACAATAAAATTAACACGTCATAATCATATTATTAAACCATATTTTCCGAAAAATCAAAATTACAAAACTTATGACGATTGAATTATTTTGTAAATATTTATCAAACGTCCGTAATGTAATTTGATGTCAGGCGTCGTATATAAATACTCACCATCTTTCTCACCGGTTTAATTGCGGACCTACCTTGTATGTGATTTCTAGTTGCGTTCCAGCCCGCTGGTTCTGCTTGTGGTTCTAATAAACGTAACAATTTTAATTAAAACGGATGTGAATAGTTGTCCTTAAAGATAATTGGATATAAGTGAAATATTCGTACAATACTTATATTTGATGCAGCTGTATATACTCAGGCAATAGACGTACATCGTGCTTTGTACTTGTTATTTAATTTCTGTCATGTCACTGGCAAAAAAAAGTTGAGCTGTTAAAGAATAAAAAACAGTAGTGTTCATTAAATATGAAAACTGTTAAACATAATCGGACCACAGGTATTAACGTAAGTTTGAAATTTAATTAAACGACATGAGCAAACTTCGCGTTGGCATCAAAAATACGTTAGTGGTTGTAAATGTTTCGAAAAGAAAATGTAATATACAAGTAGAATAATTAAAAACTAACGAGTCTTTGTTTTTAATCTTTTTTTGTTTATAAAAAAATTATCCCAACCGATATAATAACAAACATATTATAGCGTAGATATGTAAAATTTTCAATTTTTTTCCAAACATTTTGCGTATATAAACATTAGTGGTAATGATATGATTTTTGAATCGCACCAGATAATTACCTTGGCAAATCAAGTTTATGATAAATGCCTATATTACCTACCTAATTTCTTTCATCTTAATAACTAAAATTATAGTTAAATGTATGTTTATCTTGATTTAATATAAATTTTTATTCTCCATCCGAAAATTACTGTCGCTGTGACATTTAGGTGAAAAATTTAGTTGAATCGTTTATAGATTTAGAGTTGAATCAGTGGTTCCTAACATTTTTATATATTTTCCTCATGTACATTTTTTTAATTCCCCCCTCCCCTCCCCTTAAATTAAAATTTATAAGACCTTTATTTTTTACGATACAAAATAACTATGTGTTATTCTACACAATATAATATAATATAATTCTTTTCGATGGGCGATCGTCAAAAATTAATTTATTGTTTTCAATTTTACTGATTGTAAAATGACATGATTATTTTAACAACAGAAAAATAGAAATAAAACTATTGTAACTAATTACTTTAATTAAAGTAAATAACTCATAGTACTATAAAAATGTATTTAAATTAAAACAAAACAAAATTAATATTTAAAAACAAATTAACCTTCCAGTCATCGTATAAACGTTTAAAAAGTATCTACTATTAGACAATTATTTTTCCCTATTGGTTTTTTAGCTACTACGACGAGACATTGAACTATTTATTTAACCAATTTGAACAAAAAAATGTTTATTTTTGGTTCATATAAAATGAATGCACTGCATAGTTGATCTTGTTAGTTAGTTATTATTCAAAAATATCGTGATTAAAAAATTACTCATTCAAAATTGTATTATAAAGTGAATTGATATTCGATATAATTAAACCTTATTATACTGAATCCATATAAAAAATAAATTGATTTAGTTGTATTCATTTAGAAAGTACCTATGCGAATATCAATAGGTATATTATATTATTATAAACTATTCACTAATACGATTTCCAAGTATACGCTATAGCAGTTGATAGTATGATTATAATTTATAAAACCCTTTACGTTTTGTTAGTGAAACATAAATAACAATATTATACGTACATCACAAACAATAAATTAAATACTGTAGAAAATAAGGTAAAAAATAGCACTTATTTTTTATTACATTTTACGAAAAAAAAAAATGATAGCTTTCAGTCATTGCTAAGTGCCAACAACTTACACTATATTAAGTATTTAAACAGTTGTGTTCAAAGGAGAGAAGGAATTTACTTATAACATCATAATTCATAATATTATAATGAAAAAGTCTGATTTAATGTCAATATTATTTGTAAGTTTTCATTATAACTTTGTTTTTCTGTACGTAACCTAACCTAACCTTGAGAATTTTAAGTAGCTTTTAAGCTTTAAATTTTAAAATATTTAGTAAAAAGGTTGAAATAAAAGTATTCTTTACAAGACTGGTTAGACTATAATGTGTGAAAACCAAAAACATCATATTAGAGAGAACTCCAGACTTGTACATGGTCCTGGTACATGAATCTAACTTAACCTTACCCAACCTATGTGGTTTCCGTCTTATAAACGCACAAAATTACAAATTTTCGTTTCACTGTACAAAAGCTGTGTTGTTATTTAAACTAATATAGTGAATTTACAAATTATTATCAAACTTAAAGGTAAGAACGTAATTCTATTTTTGAGTCAGCACTGTTTGATATTTTAATTTCAAAACGAGTTATGATATTACACACCCTTGTATTATATTTTGAAATTCAACAATACATCGGGCAAAACCGAAGTAAAAAACTGTTAATTTTCTCGACATTAAATTGTATATTTTGTAAATTCACTCTAACATAATAACTAAAAACCAATTTCTAAACGATGAACGCCAATTTGCTATGGTACAAGTTTGTAAGATGGATATATCACATCCAGGTGTGGACTGCTCAAGTATAATGTACAATTAATTTTTATTATTATATACCTTCTGTTGTCACGGTCACTGCACAATAATTATAGTTCAATTATTGTTCGCAATTGGTTGTATTATTATTTTTTAAGTTCATTTACATGCCTTCAATTGCATATTGTGTTCAGAATCCATCGATATAATAGCTATGTAATTTGAAATCGGGAATATTGTATGTAAGTACTATTTGCCTCGTGACCGTTGCGCAAAGTAGATCGTTAATTAACGACAGTCAGAATCATACAATAAACATAGAATATCTACTCAGTGCTAAAATTATCACAGAAAACACGAAATTCAAAATAATTATAAAATATCAACTGCAGGGGCACAGGCGTTATGATGTAAAAATGCACGAATGGCGTACGATGGGAGATGACGTGTCATGAAAAAATGATATTAATATTATTTCTATGCGTTTGATCGCTGTACAGTCGCACAGCGTATCAAATACCATGGTTTAAATTGTTTGTACAAAAGTTTAATAATTACCTACCACGTTTATGATTCAGTTGCGTTTCTGAACTTTGGTCGAACTACAGAAGCTTTTTACACACCATAGTGCCACATCATTATGATGTGTCGGTGCAAAGATAGCGAATTAACCACGACGGAAAGACGTCAAACGAATTCAACACATCGTTAACCGGAATAATTGTTATTAACCGTCGCTTGATATGAAAATAAACGTTTAAGTTCAACCACGGTATAAAATCAAAGACGTTATAACGTTATATTATTAGAACAACCGACGGGGAAACGACATTTTGTGAAGTTCCGTGAAATGTACAAAGACGAATAAACATAATATATCATCACAACGGTTAACAAAATAAATTATAATGTTAGGTCATTTCGATATGATAATAATATGATGGTGATTGCAGGTGACTGTATTGTTTTATTTTCATTGGCCGTTTTGTATCGCATTGTGATAAGAAAACAAACTTTACCTCAAAATGCATATCACTTAATCCTATTTCGAATGAAGTTTTGTGAAATAACATAAAATGTACAAAGGCGGATAGACATATTATTTTATTCAACAGTTACGACGATTAACGGATATTACAGCGTTCGCTTGTGTCGATATGATTATATGGTTTTACTCACCCAACTACCTCGCGATAATTGTTGACAATTTTTGAAAGTCATAAAATGTACAAAGACGAATAAACATTTTCATTCATTCATCAGTCACACCGATCAATGGATATTATAACGTTGGATTATTATTTCGATGCAATATAGTAAGCATATAGGTTTGCGTACGCCCTCGCGGTAATTGGCGACTGTATTGTTTTTTTTTCTGTCGACGGTTTTGTATCGTCCGTCCGTTAATCATATCGTAATAATATATGCTCGTATTACTGCATGTGACATACGTTTCTATGCTTTATGTTTAATTAATTGATTGTACCTATTATGAACTCAAACGAAATCGGAGAAATGATTTAACAGGCTCTGCATACGAGCGAGCTACAGTAGGTATATATATTATTGTCTTTGCCAAATATTTTTAGACTAATTAAAAACGATTGAAAAAGTAGGTATCTTTTATTATAGGAACCCGCAGGATGCGTCAAACAAAATAATATCTCAATATCAAAGTTTAATAAACGTAGCTTACGGTAGTAAAATCTTGAGCGTATCGCGGGATGTTGAGCAAGAAAATATTATTAGAGTGTCTTAAAACAAGACGTGTGACTGTGTGAGGGACCGAAACATCGAAACTGCACGGTCAGACCAAGTGTAGATAAATGAACAAAAATATAACAGATAAAGGGCACTTTTGTGTTTTTAATGGAGTAATAACCGATGTAATTGTATACATACTCAAACGTGTATCCTCAAAAACTGGGTAAGTACTTAGTACACTCTACAACTCACTTATATATGTTACTCGGCAATGCCGTACATACATATTACATTTGAATTCTGTCCGAATTACTTATCAGACTAAATTATTGGACAATAAATTCCTATAACTTGCCGCTTTCCGACTTTGGTGTTTTGCTCATGCGCGACGTCTTGACTTTTTCTGTGCACCCTGTTATCGTGTCCACACGGTTTATACAGATATTATGATAATAATATGTTACGTCACGATGTATAACTCCAAGTACCAACCTACACATAACATATTGATGTGCGATTTGCAGGAACGATGAAAATTCATTTAAATGTCGTTTCGTGTTCGTTTATTATACGTTTAGTCTAACCCAACAAATTTTGTATTGAATATAATATTTTCAAGATTTGAAGATTTCGTCAAAACACAAACTAAGCATGTTTTAGTACTTAAAAAATTCGAAAACCATTAGACGATTTGGGGAGTAGCATCAAAATATGTTTGTGTTAAATGTTAATTTGTTGATTGCATATAATATATGAAACCTAGAGCTTACTGAAACCCAAAATCTGTAAAAGCTATTCGGGTATAAATAACTGTTTTAAATATAGGCCATGTTCGTAGTACACACAACAAAACTTTGAAATTGATTTTGTTAAGACCGCCTGTAATTTAGTAGGTATTTTACCGACGCTTTAAAAGTTAACAAGACCATCAAGTTTTCGATTTCAGTTTTAATTTAAAATATATTTTTTAATTAGTCGGTTGTTGGTAGGTATTATATTGTGTTATTATGATGGGATATTTAGTTTCAACAGCTTAAGATTTACAATTAATTAATTCAAACAATATTTTACGATAATCATACATTTAGAATTACCTTGCTCATATTAATTACGATTTTAGTATGATGAGTTAATATGCTTACTAGTTATTATTATTGATACCAAATAAAATAACATTATACATATATAATGGTTGATATTATTGATTTATGCGATTTTATAAAATAAAATATTTTATGAAATTCCAACACGGTACTATATAAACTGCAGATTCCGTGAAGTGAAAATGTACTTTTTTTATTCACACATACTGTGATAAATTTGTATTTTTAAATATCGGATTATATAAGGTCAGTACTCAACATATTTACCTCAATGTATTATTAAAAATACATCAATTGGATTCTACAATAATAATTCGTACGCGTCCATAGAAATAATAATTTTATAAATAAACATAAAACGAGTTTTTAGGTCGAGTAATATCGTGTCTACATAAAATACCACTCATTTAAAAGTGAAAGATTAAACAAACGTCTCCGACTTCACTGTGCCATTTTTATTTTTATTTTTCCGCTCACGTTTCCGTCCAAAATATGTGAAAACCCGACCCGCACGTTTCCGGAGATAAAATATACCTAACTTCCATTTGCTCGACTACCGGGACCCCAAACATCTCGGCGCCGGTTCGTACATCCCTATAGGTATTGTAAATTTTTTTTATTTTTTCAAAAACATTATAGTGTTAAGATATTGTAAGCTCAGACTTATGTGGTCGAATAGTTTGTCTTGAGAAACCCGCCGTTGGGGGGTCGATTCCCGGGGGTGGCTTCATACGACGTTTAGACAATTTATCTGACGACTCGCCGGCCGCCATCATATCGTTAACCTGCGACTACCAGTGTTTTCAAAATTTGCACGAAACCATGCGAGTCAATGGTGAGTAATGAAAATCCGCTCATTATAAGCTCAAAAAACAGTGTGTCTAGAGTGCGCTGGTGAAAGGAAGAAAAAATGTGTACACACAAACAAAAAAAAAAAAAAATATAAAAACCGATAGACTCGACCACCACGACTACCACACTTGGAGGGGAAAAACATGCAAGCACTTTACCAGAGTTAATGAGCTCATAAAACTTTTAACGACTACCTACCTCGTATGAAAGTATAACAAATCATTAAAAACCGATGTGCGGGCAAACGCGTATATAATATCAGCAGCGTAGGTCAAAATCAACAACACTATAATGACTGATAACGAATTTACAATGTGATACATAATAAAACATAATAAATGTAGTATAATAGTAACGCGAGGAGTTATTATAAAGGTACGTGATTATAGCTAGAAAATATTTTTTTGAAAATGTCATTAGTTTCTGGGTTTTTTTTCCAAATGGTAGACGAAGTTTCTTTCGTGAATACATATTATTACAATACGTTTCCTGCGACTTGGGTTTAATGCTTTTACATTATAATAGAGCGATTGAAGTACATAATAATATTTCTTAAGGACACATTCTGTACTATATGAAAATATATATTTTATACATCAACCGTCCCAATATAAATTACCATATTATAATCGGTTGAATTATTTTAATATTATTTAGATTATTATTACCTAATAGTTAATATTTTATTGATACCTATATTGTTATAGTATAATATTAGCATAATTACGATGATGTACTTTTGAGTGGAATAACGTTTAAAATTATGTATAAATATAATTGCAGTATTTTATAAAATTTTAAACGAACTTATGTTTTTCAGCTTCAAACAGTTATTGTTAAAATCTTAATAAGAAATAAAAAAAACAGTTTGAGGGCAAACGTGCATATAATATTAGCAGCATATAGTAGGTCGAAATCAACAACAATACTATACTGACTGATAACAATGTTACAATGTGATAAAACATAATAAATGTAGTATGGTATAATATAGTACGCTAGAAGCTATTATAAAGGTGAATATACGTGATTAGATAAGAAATATATTTTTTTTAATGACATTAGTTTCGAGGTTTTTTTTCCAAATGGTAGACTACGTTTTTTTCGTGAATATAATATTATTACAAGACGTATCCTGATACTTAGGTTTAATGTTTAAGCTTCTAACAGAGAAATTCAAGTACAAAATGAAATATTTCGTATAGGCACATAATATTATAATTATATAAAAATATTTTTTTTTATGTATTCACCACCCCAATATAAATTACTATAATATTAAAATAGATTAAATAATTTTAATAGTATTTAAATTATTATTTTAGTGATATATATATAGTATAACATCAAAATAACGGTGTCATATTTTCGAGTGAAACAACATTTTTAATAATTTTCAATTACATTTGCATTTTTATCCATTTTTAAACGAACAAATCTGTTCATTATTTTTCAGTCCTATACATTTATTGATAAAATCTTTTTCGGAAGTTAAAAAACATCATAATATGCGGGTCATGTACGTAGATAGCTTTATATTTAACTAAATTTAATTGGTAACAGTAGGTAAACATTTGCTTAAGTTATGATAGTGGATACATAGTCATGTCTTAACAGCGGTGATAAACAAAAATATGATCATGTTTCATAAAAAATTGAAATGATTCATCACCCAAATTACATAAATACTATAATAATAGTTATTAATGAAATAATTAACTTGACATAAATAATATTGTACCTAATGGTATAAATGAAAATATATTTGAATGACAATATAGAGTTCGGTATATTGAATGCATTTTTTTTTCGTATTATTCATTTACTATTACTGAAAAAGTTTTACAATATTCGATTTTGCTGAGGTAAAAAATAAAATCCACCGAACAGTACAAGCCTCTTTGCTGGTACTGTATCAGCTGGAGATTTATTTCCTGCATCTCTGAAATAAGAAAGTGAGTGTAATTGCGTCATTGGATTTTAATCTCATACTGTATAGCCCGAAAAGACGAATAAAAATCTCTCTTAGATTTATGGTTATTTTATTAATTATGCAGCAAGTCTTAACAAATCTTCAGAATAATAATAAAAAAAAATAGCATATTCTCTTGGTTATATTGAACACGCGACAAAACATTATCCGTCGTACTCTAATAATATATGTATAGTGAACTGTGGACAAAAAATGCTTTAGAGACTTTAGAGTAATGTTTCTAATTGAACGACAGTAATCCATTATAGCCCCTGCATAGACGAACTGTGATAAAAACCTTTTGTTTAGTTGCCGGCCAGACATTGTTTTTGTTCCGGATATCCGTTCACGCAAAACAGTAAAAGAAAAAGAAAAGCCTGCAACCGGAACAAAAAGATAACTTTTCATTAAATGGATTTATTTATTTATTATATAGGTACACAATATCGATGGATATATATATATATATGTGTGTGTGTGTGAATGTTTATATTATATGTATACCTAAATAAAATTACTTGAACAATTGATTACGAACTATTCAATTATCTACATAAAACAATTCGTAAGAAAGAATTTCAAGATTTTGTTACACGTTTTACACCTAACAATAATAGTGTTTCTCTTTATGAAGAAATATTATTATTATTATTATTATTATTATTTTTTAATCTTGTACAATTATCTTGTATTACAGACTGCAATGATGATTGATTGACAAGCAATTTATATTGTTTAGGGTTTTAAAATTTCCTGAAAATCATTTTTTTGAAATATTTCATTCGTGTGCAAAATAAAAATAAAAAACAATTGCATACTATTTATCCTAAATCGTATAGCAAGAGAACATTACATTTTTAATATTTGGTTTATTGTATCGAATACGAATAAAATAATAGCCCAATAACTATCCAAATGATAATAGTGATAAGTTAACCCATAATATTATAATATAATTTACATAAGCATCTAATTTGTTTATAATAATTAACAAATAGTAATTCGTAAACCTTGGCTAATGGTCATTATCGATATTTTGTGTTTCAACGTTTAAAAGAAAGGAAAATATTTTTTATAATTTCTTTGAAATATTAATTCAAGAAGAGTACTTCTATCACGTGACATTTATTTCAATTGGAAAAAATGTCAAGCGAAATATTTCAAATTCAGAATCTTAATATTGCAGTATGACGAGCAACTACGATATTACAACATTGTTCGCGTACAACGTTCTGGACTTGTTGGACAACTGTTATTTAATCAATAATCACAATAATTATAGTTATTATAAGATCGAATAGACATAAAATAATAATATAATTATTGTTATTTATTTGGAAGACGTGTAGGAACAATTCAATATTATTTTTAAACATGCAGTTGGAAATGTTTTTGTTGTCGGCCGAACAACAGGGTTCGCTCGCGAGTTTATCGAACTTTATCGGACGGGGGCGAGGGGTCTAAGGCTCACAATTTCCCATCGAAAAAGTATACTCTGAGATCTTTTTCTTCCTGCACACACATCACCAACTATTATAGTAACCGAATTACTGATTTATCGGTGTAATTTGTCGTGCCGGAGATTGTACGGCTCTGCACTGTTGTAGTAGTAGGCGCCTAGTTGTAGTCGTGTACCGGCAGGAAGTTTGTTTGCACACTAATTCCGTTGATATTTTCCCATCACCGGAATTTATATGTGTGTGTGTGTGTGTGTGTGAGACGCGTTAAGTTTACCTTACAAACAGAAGGAGCACAGCAGCAGATGCGGTACAAAAGCGGAGAACGAAAACCGTTTATTCGGAATCCGGGCACCTGCTGCTGCTGCTGCTGCTACAGGTGCGCTATAGATATATGCGGAAGTATATCCTTGCAACTATTACGTTATACGCCGACGACGGGGACCGCGTAAGTTTTTACAACACACATTATTATATCCATCGGGGGTAGGCCATATTGTTTTTTCTTCTCGGTCCAAACAGCGAAATGAGCGTATTAAAATATATATTCGATAATTTTTGGAAATCATCACGTGAACAGTTGTAGGCGTCTTTGCTGATTTCAATACGTCTTGTGCTATATGTTACATCAATATTCGCCGAGTCCTTCCTGTCGACAGAGCACGAACGTCTGAGAAATAACGTTCAACTGTGAACGAAATATTGTATTCGTATTATTAGTTATACCTAGTCCGCTACCTATAGTTATATTAGCTATCATAGTATAATAATTCACAAAAAATGTATTTTTTTTATTATTTTATAGGTTACATTGGCTCATAAGGCCTGGTCTACCGGTTTTTAATCATACTATGTTAGTTTAAAATATCAATTATCGGGGTCTGTGCTGTTGATAATAGTTAAGCCTATGATGGGTATGCATAAATAAATAATCTAGGTGTAAATTCAATCGATATTACTCATATACCTATGTTATCACATGTTAAACAATATTTTATTAATTAACTACGGAATTTATATATTATGTATACATAACTCATTTCATAAAAAAAAAATAATAGTAATTCAGTCGTTTATATTTTGTTAAACGTCCAATTTCTAGCTACTTATAGAATATAAACTGTCATAATATTGTTCAGTATATAAGTTTGATTAGATCATAATCATTTAAACGCCTGAATGCCTTTACATTTTATGTCATGGTTCAGATTCGATTCCATTAATAATGCAAACTAATAAATAGTTATTCGGATTTCGAAACATTCAATTGTAGACATAAATTTTGTAATAATCATACCGAATGCATAATATAATAATAATGATTATTACGATTATTAATTAAATTTATAAAACTCACCCGAATAAACTTTCCTTTCGATGTCATTCAATTACATTATATTATATGGACGGCTTAATAAATTGAATAATAGCAATATCTGCATTGTTCAACAGTTATTATTATTATTATTATTATTATTATTATTATTATTATTATTATACGAGAATGAATGAAATCATATAAAAAAAAATTACGTAGATACATAAAATTGTTCAAATATTGTATGATATAATGTTAATATTGTCTTCTATCAATATACACGCCATACCTATATAGCTTAGGTAACCATTCTATTACATTAAATCAACAAATATTCCTTTTAAATTCTGATACAACTATCGGTTAAATTGTTAATCTTTTACTTTGTTAATAATTATAAAGAATAAAGTTTTTTCTCAGAGGCTTTTTTTTTTTTGAAGCGATATTTAACTAAAACTTAATTAAACCTTTTCACTCAGCAGGTAATGGGAGATTTAATTTATTAAAACAATATTTCAAGCCACATTATTTAAAAAGGTTTTTATGTGTAAAAAAAATTAATGAAATTGAATATAAACATTTCATTATTCAGACATTTTTTTTAACTCTGCAGATTAAAATTCATTGGCAACATAAACACCAGGAGTTAACAAAATTAATATATTATTATGACAGAATACATAGCGACATAATAGTATAATATTCCAAATAAACTATACATCGACTATAATACCTTTATAACTGTAACTTTAATACTGGGCGACTCATTATAATCAATCTCACACTGGTTCATATAATTTAAAGAAATGAATTCAAAACCCAATTTTTTGGAATTTTTAAGTATCACATTTTCAATAATTTAGATTTATGTACCACCTAAATTCTTTAGACATTGTGTATTGTGGTGATATAAAATATTTATTTTTATAAAATTAATTAACTTTTTTTACTGTAAATATTGATCAGCAGATGAATTTTTTGAAAATGTTCATGTAGGTATCATCTAAATAAAAGTATAGTAATTCTGAGTTACTAAAATGTTTATTCTAAGGATAATAGTACGAAAATAATATTTTACAAAATTATAAAATATATTTGTTATGGGTTCTAGTATTCACGAATCTAAAATAATGCTTACAAATTATAAAATATCGATGGACGTTCATCACTAAAACGTTCAAATCAGAATTTGAATTCATTTATTTTTAATGAGAAAATAAGGGGAGGAGGGGTGATCTTGCTTGCTGAAAACCCCTGTAAATGTGTAATCACGTTATTGTTTATACGATTAAGTTAAATTATGATGTGGACATCCGACCACGGATTGCATTTTGTGTGGTTAAAGTTCTAAAATGATTTGTGGTATCGTAAGAATTTTTCTAAAGCAATATCGGGAAAAAAACTCAACCAGCTTCTTAGTGTTCCTTTCACATAGCTACCTACATAATTTGCAGGTGCCTATATGATTGGCGCAATATAAGCACTCTGAATTCATAGATAGCACTATAACTACTTTTGATTGTCATCAACTTTTTTAATTAATGTTTGTTTTATTATTTTGCTCCCGAGACGCTGGTCGTGATACGAATTATTGTGATATGGTGTTCGCGGATACTGGCACTCACGATTTAAGATAGTATGGTTGCCAATCGACTACGGTAAAGTAGCTTATCGAACGACCATCGAAATAAATCTTGCGATCAGCTGTTTTTAAGACTACAGCGCTTTTAGCGGAGAAAATAAAGAATATCCAGATTACTTTTACCAACGAGCACAGCTAGTGTGTTAAATGATAATAATAATTTGCAAATTAATATTTCTCATGAATCAGCGTTATTTTCTAATACATCTGGTGAATTGTCACCACATAGATATTTATGTTAATTATACCTACAGTAATAAATTATTATTATTATGCATAAATAATAGTCAAAAATGTATATTTTGTAACAACACTTACAAAGAAAATGTTACGAGAATGGCAATTCATATTTCTAAATGTCCAAAAGTGCTAGAATCAATGATCCAACAAAACGATCACCGATTGAACTTGTGTCGTGAAGTGTAGCTGCTGCTGTAATTAAAAAAAAAACAAAAATGCCTGGCACACATGTCAACCCCATTCAAATAGACGAAGCCGGCTTCGCCAGTCGTCGAAAATATAACCGTGGTCACATGTTAGGTGGAGATAAGCCACCAGCAAATACGGATGAGAGGGCACAGGTCCAAAACAACCGAAACCATGGTGCCAGGGTTGATGGACCGTGGGTTTTCGGTCTTAAGCAAGGAAATGACTGTAGGTATTTTTACGTAGAACGCCACGACAAGGATACTCTTTTACCTATTATTAAAAAGGAATGTGAAGGAGGTTCCGTCATTCACTCAGATGAGTGGCCCTCATACCGATGTTTAACATCAGAAGGGTTCATTCATGAAACTGTTAATCATCAAAAAAATTATGTTGAGCCTTTAACAGGTGCGCACACACAGGGTGTTGAAAGATCGTGGTTGGATGCAAAAATATCCATACTGAAGAAAAAGAGAGGCGTACCTATCCATATGCTTCAGTCACATTTGGATCAGTATTGCTGGAAGATGTGGCGGAAAAGTCAACCAGATTTGTTCATTGCAGTTTTAGAAGATATGCGGGAGACATATATAATTAAAACGACGACTAAAAAACGGAAACTTATATTATGTGGATGAATTTTATATTTTATATTTTTTATTTTATTTTATATTTTATTATATTTTATATTTCATACTTCCAAAAATAGCTGGTAGAACGCACGCTACACTCGCTAGTGTGCGACGGACTAGACATCCAGCTATACGCAAAGTAGAAGGAAGTAGAAGATTAAATATACAATTTCTAGTACAATACTAACCTACAATACTAGAAATTGTATATTTAATCTTCTACTTCCTTCTACTTTGCGTATAGCTGGATGTCTAGTCCATCGCACTCCATATTTCTACAGACCAATGATTTTAAGTTGGCCGTCTTCACCAACTTAAAACAATCTTCTCCGCCGAACGTATATGGCACCCACGAGTCCAACGATGTGAGGTTGTTCGTCAATATCGCATTTATTATGTAGCTATTTGTCAAGACTTCGGCCGTGGATAAAACTTGGGAACTGGTTCCTTCCACCAGCAAACCGGTCAAGAACTCTACTTTTTCGACCGTCTGGTAGAGTCTTAACAAAGGAATGGCGGTGTCCGAGTTTCTGGTCATTTCGACGATGCTTTTATAAGATTTTAGCCCCAATCGCCTTCTGTAGCTGTTGAATCCCTGTAAGCAGTGTTCCCTCGACAGCGTAATCAGCGCCTTTGTCATTGATTCCGTTAGGGCTCCATCGTTGTGTGCTGTGACCCCACCCATTTTGGAATTCACCATAAATTCCATAGCGTTTTGTAATCCACCTTCCAAAACTTGTCTACAAGTATAGACAAACCGTACCGTGTTATACGCGTGTGGTGATTAATATAATATGTTTATCTCATCAAAGTAGCTTTTTTTTCTGAAACTAGATTGGAATCTGTTCTAGTCCCTTTTCCCTAGAGTCCCTTTATAGTTCGATGTTATACTAGTTGATGAGTTCATAATATTATAGTTTAAAACGTATTATATTATAACGTGTTCTTTAAAAACATATTATATTTTGCATTAGTTCAACGACGCTTTATGTTTTTAATTTATGGATGTGGCTATATTGTGCAGGTACAGTACCTACCCCCGAATAAAAAGCTACCTATGTAAGACTGCATAGGACCTCAAGTTCGACGGCCAAAGCCAGCTGATGTGGGTGGCGTCTATATACTTGTCATACTTAAAATGAATACTTAAGGGTGACGATGGTAGCGTGTTTTTCAGTATTTCGCAATTATACTAATACAATTTGAAATTACATAGACCAGCAAGCTGTTCTCTTTTAAATAAAAAAAATAATTAACGAAATCCGACTGTTTTACATGTCGTGAGAGTTTTTCCTCAAAGACATATTTTAGTTTACTAAAAACTCACCAACCTGAGGCCCTTAACTTAAATCATTTATCCGTGTTGGAACTGTGCATGTGAAATAGCTTATAATAACCTATGATATCCGTAAGGGTCAAAATGTGTAGTTAATGTTTTTTTAAATTTTATAATTAAGTTTTGGACTGACCTTGTGTTGCTAAAGTGCATCAAACTTGTTGAATTATACATCAACTTTTCTGGCAGACTTGATACTGCCATCGTCAGATACAACTCAATAGGCGTGCCAACACCACGGATGTTTTCCACTCGATGGTGGTAAACTTCCGGTCTGAGTTTCACATTTAAGATTTCGTTCATCATTATGATCATCATTTGACCGGTCACAATATTCCTGGCCGTTGTGTAGAGGTCTTCGTCTGTCCACGCCGGTGACTTCTGTGACAACTCGTCGCACACTCGGTTGTGCTCACGCACCCAAATAGTAGACATCACGAACAGCATTGGACTCGCGCTCAACATATCTGTCCGTTTGAAAATACGGGCGATCGTTCTGCTGAGCTATTTTTCACAAATCGTCCATCAATTATTGAAAACGCATTACAAAACAACATTTTTTTTTTTTTTTAATTATTATTTAGTTTTATGAACAATAGCATACAAAAAATATTTTTTCCGATCACTTCGATGTAATAAAATCAAATTTCAGATGTAGGTACAGTTAATTTGTTTATGTATAAATAGTAAATTAGCGAATTAGCAGTTTTATAGTAAAACAAACATTTTTCTGTGTGTCTGCGCTTGTATTGTAACTCCGTCTATCTAAACATTAGAAACACTAGTAGGTGATATAAACTTTTATCAAAACATTTTATACTGTAATGAATTGAAATTATTTAAAAAACAAAAATATTTTCAAAAGCGTTTTTAATATAGTATTATAATGAACGCTTAAATGAATGATCGACCCGCATAATAATAATATAATAATTGCAGCTATTCTATACATAGGTACCTACTACCAACTAACAAAAATTCGATTTAAATCTGAAAAAATATTTTTAAAAACCGGTACTCACCCACGAACCATCGTTTGAAATGCTTTTCTTCCAAGCCTTTGAGAATACGCTTGAGCGCAGTTCGAACACCTGATTTGGTGCATAAAGGTCGGAATTAAATTCCAGTGTCTTGAGCTTACCGCCGGAGAACGATCTCATCGATCTCTCCGACACAGCATCACTGCCGTACAATTGAGAAGCCGTTACCTATATATGTGTGGACAATATAATTATTATTCAACAAATTTAATTTCATTTAATTTTAATTATTATTATTCAGTGGTAGATACGGTATATTATATCGTTTTAAACGCGCACGCAGCATACAATAATAATATTATTATTGTAATTTTTATCACACAAACCGTCAAATTGGAATTCACGTCGAAAAATTGCAGAACGAAATATTGATAGAAAGCGTTGAAAAGTAAATTTCTGTTTTTACGATCCGGTACGAACTGACCAGGTTTCCGTTTGAAGATGTCGTTGTACAACGTTTTCAGCTGGGGCAAACTCTCTGAAAAAAATTATAAGATTTTAAATTTCCTTTTAACCTATTGAGTGTTAATAACTGGTCGTTCGAATACGACCATATAGAATTTGTCGGCGACAGACAGTACGCAGTTTTTACTTCGCATGCCCATGCGAATATTATAGATATATTCAAATTCAATATTATTAAAATAATACGTAGTGGGATATAAATATTTACCGTCATTCTCACAACATTTCAGTGGACGTGCAGGAGGCAATATTCTCCCCGCGTATCCATCATCGTAATCGGCATCAATGCTCACATACTCTAATCGTTTCACTGCGCTTTGATGGACTAAACAAAAATATATATATAAATATATATATATCACGTGCTATTATTGTAACCACTAAGATTATATAACATGTAATTCCTGTATATGTACTTAATACTGAAATAATTTATAAAATATATTTTAGCTTATTAACTAATAGATCTTCAATATTTTTTATTTTTCATTATCTATGCATTAAAAGTTTAAAAAAATATGTTCATTTACATTGTGAGTTCGTCAGAATAAAATGGACATATTTCCTAAATTAATGATTGCAGTAAACCCTAGTTTCGGAAAATAACCAATATGAACACCATAGAATGATTTTCCTAATTATAATATTATGTTTAAAAATTATATCGAGTACTTACCACTATTAAAGTTCGTCTTTAATTCAGATTGTTAAAATATAATATATCATAGCATATTGTAATTATACTATTACCTAATTATTATAATTTCGAGGCGCCCACATAATATATAATGTATACATAGATACAGTATTATTTTAATGTCGTTTTTGTTAATATTTATTCATGATATTATTAATATGAATTTATAATAATTAATAATAAGTATATATTAGATTATATGCAGTGAAACATCTGAAAATTTGTCACATACATTTTGTCTTCACCTAGAAAGTATGTAGTTTGTTTCAAAAAACTGCTATTTGGGGGATGTCTGTTAGAGAAGGTTTCACTGTTTTAAATTAAATTTGACTTAACTTATCTGTAATTGCTTTAAATACTTACAAGCATAAACGGTTTCCAGCTGGAGTGCCGAAGTAAATGGAAAAATGCTCCACCACATTGTCGGTCTGCCTCTACTCACGTCAGTGTTTTCAAGGCGAAACAACAATAAAACAAATGACATAAACGACGTGGGTTTCTCTGCGATTTGAAAAAAAATTTAATTTTAATCATTACCTAAATGTATAACAATATAATATAAAAAACAAACGCACCTGCAGTCGACATCGTTAGATCATGCTCTTGGCCGCACGACTCATGCATCTTGCAGTAGTCGAGATATTGTTCATGGATAACTCTGGCTTTATCTACAACGTGGTACAGTATAAAGTCATAATATAAATAATGATAACAATACGATTGGGGCGTGGAAAGGACCCAATGAAATGGATGGCCAAACCATTATCAAGCCAATAGATAGAACTTGCTGGTTAGTGATTATATTGAATTATAAGGTTAAATGTATTTAGGCAAATCAAATAATGTGTTTTAAAAAAAGCCAGAAGATGGCAGTAAGAATATTGTACACTACTAATAAGGTCCGTCTCCTTGGGTTGGGAAAACTCACCTAAACGATCACATTCCAAGTACAGGGTCACCAACAATAGTATAAAAAACACGATGAATGTCCCAATACACGAGTTCACTGAAAACAAAGATAGGTATTAATTTTTACATAATATTAAGACGGAGACAACATTTCAGTGGGTCCACGAGTCGTAATCGCGACATTTTATACATCCTATCATTAATCCATATCATTCAGAGTATGTCAGCTAACTATTGGTTTTTCTCTCTGATCCACGCGCAACACAACAAATCTACGTCCAACCTCAAAACAGTGTGGTTACTTTTAATATTGGAGCGAATTCGCCAATTCTCAAACATGAAGTTACGAAGAACGCCTGTGTCCCTACGACGTTCGTTATATTACGATATTTTGATTACCATACAATTTACGAACATGCATAAATTATTACGATTGTAAAACAAGCTTTCAAATTGTGAAAAAATTTAAATATCGTTAAAAATTCTACGCATAGGTTAATGTTCTTAGCTTAAAGCTGTTCGTAGGTAAATTTGGGGTAATTTAAGTTAACAACACGGGTTTAGTTCTGCTAAACATAAACTTTCTACGTTTAAAATGGGTTAGAGAAAGAAAACAAATGGTGCCCTAACATCCCCCCCTGATTCACGGCGAGGACCCGAGTCCACGGTTTTGGCTGGATATTATATTCGTGATCAGATCTATTCGCGTGTAGACCGTCGGCGGGAGTCGAGACTTATTAAAGGTGCGCAGTGATGTCTTTAGGGGGGAGGGTTCAGGGCCAAGGCCCCAGGCCTCTTGTTTTTTGATCACATCCCGCGTTCACACACGACGGATACAATACTTCGCCGGTGCAAATGGGTGGCGTTTAAAACTTCAGTGTTATTAAATCACGGCGAGCCCGCGGTCGTAGCTAAATATATCTATTATATGCTAGCAAGCGGACATTATTTGCAAGCAGTCTTCTTTCGTTCACTCGACCAACATTCGCGCACCTGCAGCTGTATCGCCAAATATTTCTAGAAAATATTATATTTAAATGTTCAATTGGTACTTACTGAAAGCCTGTAACTTGCGGTTAAAACGCTTGACGAAAACATGAACCATGATGAGACTGTATGTAATTGATCGACTGATCAGAAAGTTGAAGCAAATATTAAATTAGAATTGATTCTAATACAATAAACTAACAAGAAAATAGTAATACAACAGTACGATATATTACAGCGAATATATATAACGTCTGTTCATTAAACTAGTGAAAATACGACTGATTCTAAATTATTCGAAGAACTAACGATGAAATTCGTAAGCAATCCGTTGTCAAGTAACAAAATATAATAATAAATTAATACGTTAGTATATAAATACTGGCTGAAATGGCCAGCAAATATTTTTGAGACCCAAATTAATTGTTTTCAAGTACACCATTTATTTTTAAGTAACGTGCTTGAAATTATAACAAATGTATGATGTTTACTGTTTAGTAATTTTTATATTAATATATTATTATAATAAAATATAAATTTATTAAAAGAAAATTTTGACTTCAAACATGGCCGCATATTCATCACATAATAATATTGCTGTATTTATCTAATATCATTTTTAATTATATAGGCACATTTTCATTTTATATCAATTATAAGCCCAGAGCAGCACATTTCAATATGCATAGTATGCTATTGGAGTGTTATAGACAAATTACAGTGTATAATATTTCCAAAATGTTTTTTACAAAAATCTAGAAGTCAACAATTTTTTAAATAACACAGAGAAAACGAGTATGTTTATCAGTTACTGTCGAGTGTTGATTCTGAATAAGGAGTGGTAAGGACAAAGGATTGCCCGGAAAGTAGATAAGGTCCGTGAATGAAGGTGTGTTGTATTATAATATGTGTATGCTGTATATTAAATAATAGGTATAATATGGCTTTAAAACTATATTGAAATAAAAATGGCGTCAAAGATATGCTTGGTATAAATGGGCTATATATAAAACTACATTTTTGATTCAATCCAAATAAATGAGAATTATTATTATTACGAGCTATATAAACATATTATGAGCTGTTGTATTAAGCGTTTAATAGATACAGGTATAAGTTAAAAAGATATAATAATATTAGTAATTAGAAATGTTAGCACATATTAACTAGGTTAAGCTAGTAAACAATCATTTGTAGTAGGTAAAGTAGTATAATTTTAAGCATAGTCAGTATAAGTATAATATAACTAGATTAAACTTAATAATAATATTACCTATAGTGCATCAATATTACAGGAATATGTAAAAACAGAAAGGGGGTCAGTGGTGGTGATCGTGTGGCTCGATTACCATCAGGCACAAGCGTTTATTAAAAGATGCTTAGAATATTATTTGTTTCTTCTTTTTGTGAGCGTCGAAGTGATCGGCGTATACGACACAGCATAGACATAACACAATGATATCTTGTAGCTTATAATTAAGAAAAATGACTACCTCCTATTTGAGTTCGCATATAGAGCAACTTTCAATCCTCTGCAATTTGTGCCTCCAAGTTGCAACATACTAATGACTCCAAGTTGGTGGACATGACTAAGACTAAGACTAAGAGTTCGTTAGTGAGGTTATTATTGATGCCGTTTACGCGATAAAACTATTCGTCATGACTCATGACTGCGACAGTGTGATAATGGGTAAGGCTCCGCTTCTCTTTGCTTCTGAAAGCACGCCAGTCAACAATTTATTCCACATTGTCGACAGTCTGCTACAGATTTGTAAACTTAAAGGCGATTTTTCAATCCATGGTCAATTGGTGAAAACTATTACTCCGATTGAATATTATGTATTTTTTTAGCGATATAAAACATTATAATGTATCTATTTATTTATTTATTTATTTATTGAATCATCTTCGATCAGAAAATCAACTAATATAAATAATGTTAATAAATATTAATTAAAAATATATTAATGTATGCATCCATAATATGACCAAACTATTCTCATATAATCTAATATATTATTATAACCTAATCAAACGTTTTTAAATTCTGTTTAATATTTTACTTTTTCGGAAAATAACAATAATAGTCGTTGCAAATTAAATGGATAGATAAAACATTCGATTTCGATAATGCCAGTTTTTTTTATAGAGTGGTTATGCGATGTATTCGATTTGTTTTGTTTCCGACGATTTTAGTGCAACTATGGTCCGATGAATTTCGGCAAAATTAATTTCGTCGGTTTAGTTTCTGCGATGCTTTTGGGTTGTACGGTGTTGTATGACTGAACTGTGGACATTTGAGATGTTTGTGCGTGGTTTCATTATGTGCTGTTGAGCTTGTTGTGCTGTAACATCCTTAAGGGATGCAAACTTTTTTTCATTTCGAGATAGTTTATTTGTCGAGCTTAAAAGTTAATAGTGAATTTGATGGTTTTATTGGAGTTTTATATCAATATTGCCAGTTGGTCGACCGCATTTTACCAATATAGGTGGAATACAATATACATATGAGTAATTTCAGTTGACTATTACAACTCGTATATGTAGTAATCGACTGAAATTCTATCACATAATTGTTTAATATTCATTAGTTAATTAAAATATATTCGACTGAATTGCACACAAGCGTTTGTGAATAATAACGCTGTATATTAAAACTTAAAAGCAAACCAACGAGTTGTTCGCTCTGTTTGTTGACCCTGCAAACACGGGAACAAACACCAATTTTGATTTTACATCTGCTGTTTAATGTTTCGTCTGTCATCGTTGCTATTGGAGCAGAAAAATTAAACTTCGAGAGTGGTTCCGGGTGCGAATTAGATGTAGCTGTATTTTTAGGGGATCAAAAGCAAAACACGCCCAGCACTTTTCAAAATAATTGAAAAAAAAATGCACTGGAAAACTGTTTTGTTATAACTCAAAAATGAATAACCGATTGAAAATGTTATCAAAAATTTATAATTGCATTTTCTAGGTAAAATATAATTTAAAAAAAATATTGGCTCTTTTAGTGCTATTAATTAAATTGTCGACTTTCGGTTTTTCTTCGATCGAGGAAATATATAATTATATTATTATTTTTTTTTTAAATTTTAATCCAATATGATAACATTTTTGCTTTTAAAATTTAATTACACTTTCCTTATCATTTTTTTTTTTTTTTTAATTTATGTTGTACTCTTTCCGACATTAATTGTCAGCCTCAATTATGATTGTTATTATACTATGATTATAAATAAATTATATAAAATAAAATATCTTTAGAATATAATCTAAAGACCGACAATACCGTCTCCGGTCCGATTCTTTTTTTCGTATGCTACGATTGAATATATAAATTTTATCATTGGATTAAATGTAATTACTTCCATTACGGTAACAGCGATGACTTATGACAAGATACACTCAAAAATTACTATAAAACTTTGTTGGATTTTTTTTTTATTCACAGTCGATTCATATTTTGTACTCCAATAGTCTGCTACGTATAGAGGATGCCGTCCGACAATTGACTCTAGTCAAGTGAAAAACAAAGTTTTTGATCCAGACCATACGGTGGTCACTCGACGAAAAGTGAACTACAAGGCGTGTATACCTATTTTATAAATTGAAAATCGAGTAAACACACAAATAAACACTTCCGCTTTTTTGTATCCGTGTTGACAATAGTGCTGCACAGCAGCAGCACTAAGTAAATACTTTGAGTGTATTATTATCACTCCTGGGTAGGTCTAAGTATACAGTATGGGCAGTCGAAAACCCTATTCGTTGGGTTCATTCATCATCATTTGCTCTATATCACACATTCGGACCGATCGATACGAACTTAACTACCAAACGCAATGTAAACAGTCGCAATTGCTCCCAACAATTAACCACCGAATCCTATAGTGTGCAAATAAATATAAATAAAAAACACCGGTCGGTAATCTCAACTTCCTGTGTAGTGTATATATTATGTAATCGTTTTCTAAGACACAGAGAGAGAGACTTATACAGAGAGAGAGAGAGAGAGAGAGACTTATACAGAGAGAGAGAGAGAGAGAGAGAGAGAGAGAGAGAGAGAGAGACATATCCAGGGAGAGTAAGCGAGAGAGGGGCCCAAGGGCCCATGACAATGGTGACGATGACAACTACCGGGAAAGTTTGGCGCGTCGTTGTGCGGGAGAGAGAGAAGAGAAAAAACGCTTCTCATCTTAAGACATTTTCAATTTCGATAAAGTAATTGAAAAAAAAAAAAAAACGTTACAATGGGAGAACTTTTCCATTTTTCGAAACTGCGATGACAATAATGCGTCGACGTTGGGTTTTTTTTTATTATCTTTTTATCGCTAATTGCCGACGTCGTCGACGCCCTTTATGGTGTAATGAAAAAACGATTTTTTTTTAGATGTATTTTATGTTACAAAAAAAAAAACAGTTGCGGACGGAAGTAATTTAAAATTACATTAAACGGTGTGGACGGCGTAATATAGACAGTACTACAGTATAGACACGGTAAAATATTGTAATATCGCGGTTTTATAAAATTATAATACCGTTAGCAGTAAGTCCGATATTATATTATTTTGATTTTCCGTTTATTCTGACAAACGTTTTCCGGCGAAAAAAATATCAAATAATATTAGAAAAATCTACATATATTATCGAATCCTTTGTACAAAATTGTTTTCACGTTTCATCTATTTATATCGTCAAATAATAATCATATTATGTTAACTACACGACAATTACTTATGATGATGATAATAATTAAATGATTTATTAAATGTCGATATACAAGCGATGTTCTTAGTGAATCCTTTTTGTTATTAATTATTACAACATATTATATTACTTGTTCGATATAGAAATCAAAAAGTATATTAAAATCTGATACGAAATAATGACGACGATGCGAACGTATTTGCAAAAGATACATCTCAAAGGAAACCTTTTTGGAGTAGTTACGCATTGATATTGGTCAGTATTGCATTTCACTTTTTACTGAAAAGCTACTAAGACACAACATAATGTCTGAATTGTAAATAACTGTGTATTTTAGGTATTACAGTCGAACGCTTATTTCTCTTTGAACATTAATAATACCTTTTCTTGTAAATAATAGTAATAACAAAAAAAAATCAAAGTGAATTGAAAGAAAACAAAAAACACAAGTTTGTTGGTAAAGAATTAAAATGAAAAAAAAAATTGTAATTCGTTGATGAAAAATAAAATACCTTGAATAGTAAAAATCTTGAGAGCCGTATTCGCACCGAACTTATAGCTGTAAAATATGCAAATTATTCCGTATATTTTAACGTTTTGCGCCCGGTGTTGAATTTATTCTAGAATGAAAAGTGAAACTTAAGTAAAATCGAGTAAAATAATGAATATAAGATTAGCAAAATTGAGTTTAATTTCGGCGATTAGTGGTTAAAAATGCAGGATGTGTTGAATGTGAAAATATTCAGGTGAATATCCGATGAAAAACGAACATTTAAAAAATGTCTTGGAAATAAATTAGAATATTGCTGGACGTCTCGGGGAACCCACTCATCTGTTGACGTATATTAATTTACCTACCCTTAGTTATGCTAGGTCTTGTAATATGTTATGCGTTATCGCCGGCTGGAGTATCTCTAAATTCTATGTACAAATGTTGGTCTGACTAAATGATGATTAACAAATATAAATTAGAATGGTTCATCGACCATCAGATCGGCTGAATTTGTTTTTGCTGCTTTAGTAAGTCCATTATAAATCCATTATACCTACACTAGGCGTACCCCGAGATATTTTTTAACAATATTCAAACAGGTGCTTATTTTGAAAAGTATTTAAAATACTAAAAAAAGTATTTATAGATATTTTTAAATACTTTAAAATTGCTTATAAATATTTTTTTTTACCTTATGAGACTACTGATCCAATTTTCACGTTTTAGGTAAACATATTATGGTTTACATATCAATGAGTATTTATAAAATTCAAAGTTTTGATTTTCGATTGTGTACAATTTACGGTAGAAAATATACCGTTATAAATACTCAATATATTTTATGTTATTTTATGTAGTTAAAATTAAAACAGAAAATATAAAAATTAAAAATATAAAGTATTTGATTTTAAATACATATACTTTAAGAAAGTATTTAAAACACTTTATCCAAGTACTTTTTTCAAAACTATTTAAAATAAATATTTTAATACTTAAAAAATATTTGAATGATTTTACTCAAGTACTTAACCATATACTGATTCGGGGTATATAATCAATTATTGAACAGGACTGTTTGGGCAATATCAATATTGATATTGAAAATTGCAATCATAGTTTGGACCAATTATTTACACGGGAAACCTATCATTGTTTTGTATACCATTGTTATCCTACAACATATTCATTATTCGTTCATTTTTGGTTTCATAATATCATTATAATATAGGTTAAATTCTCGTTATCAAATAGTATTGTCTTATAGTTGTTGCGCATAGGTAGTGTTTAAACGCAACAAATTAAGAACGACGAATTATACTATGTAACAATTAATTTAAAAAAAAAAGAAGCCCTATGAGCATAACATCTCGATCGATGATACTCGATGTTTCCGAGTGCCTTATACTAGGCTATACCGCCTCAGTGCTGTACTTTGGAATTTTTCCATGAAGGGGGGACGTGGTCACATAATTTTCCCAACTCAAGGTTGTGGGCTACACCGATGATCCCATAAAAAAAAAATGTATTATAAAAGTTATGGTGCAAATGGAAGGGGGACGGTCAAAAATCCCTCCCCCCAAATTACACTGGTATAGGCAGGATAGTACTATGTAGAGGTACGAAGGCGTTATATAGTCATTCGTCTGAAGACTATAATTGTATACTATGACATTATAACGGCGTTTGCTTTTCACAACACCAAATTCACACAGTCGTACAACCCAATTATGTCGTTTTCGGCCACAATAATATTATGATAAAATCGCAAATCTAATAAACGCGTGTTAATAAATTATACAAATTTTGATTTATATTCAGTATGGTTATAATAAGGCATTGAATGAGCAGTACAAAGTGACTATTTTCGTCACAGTAATAACTACCCTTAATAATATATCAATTATATTATGTCACAAATATCACACGATTATTTCACCAAGGTTTTCCGTTAATACAATCAATTCTTAATAAGCATCTCAGAGACTTAAATGATTTACCAAGAACCAATGAATGCATTATAATACAGACAAGAGTGATGTGCAACCTACCCGAACAATCCACTCGGTGAGTATTCCTGGAGAAACGTGAGAGGAAGTCGAACCAGAGTTGATATTATTATAAAGTGAAGCCTAGTTCAAGATCCGTTTCACTGACATTTCGTCGCATTGAACAGCACAATAAATTACCTACCTATTTAATATATTATAATTTATAATATACCGAGTGAGGGGCGTAGTTTTCTGTACACAAGTGTGCGGATTTGCACCCCGCACAGTCGTTCTTAGTATTATACAGATTTCTTATTTTAATAAAATACAAAATATACATTTTTACAGTTATCGTTTTTAATGATCGGAGTAAACATTTTATGAGTTTCGATTATTCTCTATTGTTACGTGTGTATTTTATTTTATTGACGATTTCAAGTACTTACTTTAGTATTAACTACTTTAAATTATTTTCTGAATTTTCATTATTGATAGCATTCTAAGTTTTGACGAACAACATCAATAAGGATGTTCGGGTATTATTGTTGTACAACTGAGCCCGTTACAACTCGAATACCCTCGAATACCTCACAATGCATCTTAACTTAGTCAGACAAATCACTGAATTATAAGCAATTAATATGACAATATATTTATATTTATTAAACTATACTCGCATGTATAAATAGACACATATCTTACTTACCTACCATCTATAAGATACTTTATTTTTAATTTTATTTTTAAGTTTCTCTGACTTTAGAAACTTATAGTGATACTAGTACATACGTACTTTTTGAATACATTTTTTTGAAGTTTAAAACATTAGGAATAAAAGATAGCAATAAATATTATATTATAATGATAGGTAATAATCATAATAAATAGTTAATATTATATAAAGCATGAAATATGATTTAGGATCATCAAACTCATATAACGTCCGATTAAAAATGTCCAAAATGATATTACAATAGAATATCTGTAAAAGTAATACGATTTTTTCAACTAACGATAATTTGAAATGTTATTAATATTTTTTGTGTTTACGAGTTCAATTATAATTTTTTTAACAAAGCATCGCCTATAAACACATAGTGTAGGGGTGCATACAGCACACCAGCACAGGCAGACCGACAAAACTACAATAATAATCAAAGTTGTAAAAAATATCTCTAACATTATAAAACTTATCGTAAATATTTAATAAATAGGTAATTAAAAAAAAAAAATTCCAAGTACATATAATTATTTATAAAACATTCTACGATGTAATACTCAAATATATTTAAGAAACAAGATATCAAGTCAAATTCAATAACAGGCTACCACAACCTTCACTGTTGAAGCCTCAATTTTTAAATAATAAAAATATATTATATTTTGTGTATTAACGCGCAGTCCCCGAAATCAGTGTATATATATATAAAAGCCTATTTCGTCGCATTTTGTAGCGTTTTAGTTTTAATTCTTTTTTTTTTAAATCGTCCAAACGGTGCTCGTCTCGGAGTCTGCGTGGAGAGTGGTCGGCCGTCAAACGTTGAAGCTGAAACAATGTACCTAATGTACAATGACAACTCGGCGATCGAAATTTCGGCCGAATAACGAAAAGTCGCTGATATTATGATCATGTCAACGAAACGAGCGACAGTTGTAGTTGTAATCGTAAGCAACAAGTAGCTGCTGCAGGTGGCGGATCGGCAGCGTAACCTCCCGAAAACATCAACGGCAAAATATCCGCGATTTGACGTACAACTCGTGTGTATATATTATGATACGTCATCGAGATAATGTTATTATTAGAATATTGACACGCGTCTGTCGTTTCGTATAATACCCTATACCTACCTATGTATAATACACAATGTATCGATCGATCTCCACACATTATAACGATACCTTGGTTTGACATGACGTAAACTAACACCGTAGTACGCCCGATAGCTATATACGTCTCATATATAATAGCTACGGTAGTTGAAGGTGTTATCGCGGTACCGCTCGCGATTTATGTCCCGACTGCGTGAAATGGCTTCGATTAAAAGTCCACTGCGACGAGTGACGAAAAAAAACAACCAAAAAATCCTGTAGTCTTTATTATTTTCGTTCGCTTTTCCGAGTAATATATACTTTTATCCCTATCCAATCGTTTTGTCTGAAGATATGTATAGTTCTCGTCGTAAGGTCCCGTATCGAATTATTTCAATATCAGGTATATTGAAATATTATGTCATCATAATTGAATCATAACAAAATCAATAAATGGTGCGGTTATATGGTCTAGGTCAGATTAGGTTAGGTTAGGCTAATAAATAAATCTGTCGAAGCTTGTCGCATTTCAGTACAATATATATTATATGTTACCATACGCCCGTGACTTGTTTGTTTTCATAATTACTACATACACTGTACAGCAGTCATCCTTTACCTTATGAAAATAAAATATCACAAGTGTCTCGGGCACTCGATGTAATACTGTATATTATTATTATGTACCCTACAGTTTTGGGTTTGTTTAACATAATAAAATACACGAGTATTCAGTCGGCTAGCCTAGTGGCCAGTAAGGCTGTAGAGGGCTATAATAATTATATAGCGCCTCCGAGATAAATTTTAATTATGTCATAAATATCGGTTTCAGTAAAAGTACAGAGAGTACTCAATAATTAGTAAATAGCGTATTGTAGTGGGTTGTATATTATGTGCAATAAATAAATCTGTTAATGCTTTTCGTATTTCAATATAATATACAGGTTGCCATAAACTTGATTGTTTTTATAATCCTTATATATATAAAAGAACAGGCCTTTTTTATGTACCAATTTTGTGACGACGCTATTTAACTTTTTTCCGATTTTTTTTCACAAAGTTGTTCCAAATACCTTCGTGAGTGTCACCACGTCGCCCGATTTTCAAAATTTTGATTTTAAAGGGTTGAAATTGGCATAGATAATAATAAATAATAAATAATAAACAAACTACAACATCACAGATTTAATGGAATATGTTAATAACAACAAAACTATGATGACTTCAGAACAAAATAATGTGTTTAATCATGTCATTAATTGTGTTGAGGAGTCAACAGGTAATATTTTCTTTTTGGATGCTCCTGGGGCACTGGAAAAAACATTTATTATTAATTTGCTGTTAGCAAAAATCCGATCATCCGGTAAAATTGCTATAGGTGTGGCATCATCGGGAATAGCATCAACGTTAATCCAAGGTGGTAAGACTGCACATTCAATGTTCAAGCTACCAATAGACTTAAACATTACCGATACCCCAGTTTGTAATAAAAAAAAAAATTCAACATTAGCCAAAGTATTAACCGATTGTGTACTAATTGTGTGGGATGAGCGCACAATGGCTCATAAATCGGGCGTAGAGGCTTTAGATAGAACATTACGGGATATTGGGTCATCAGATAAAACTATGGGAGGCATCACATTAGTATTTGCGGGAGATTTTAGACAAACATTACCGGTTGTTCCACGGGCCACGGGGAACACGATCTGATCAAATAAATGCGAGCCTAAAATCAAAATAATCATTTTCTAGAGTTGAAAGACCTGACCATTTGTACGTTTATGCACCACAAAATAAAACTCTAAATGTAGTATACCAAGAGGTTTTGACTTAAGCCATATTAAAATTAAGCAACTACGTATCATTTGTAAATATTCATAAAAAAAGTTATATATAATTATAGAAACATTTTTTAATAACAATATGTGTATAGAATCGTTAGAATCATTAATATCATTTGTAACTACTAGGTACTATTATTATTTTTGTTATATTTATAATTCTTTAAAACACAACAATTTGTGTTGATTTAAGAATTTAATTTTGATAAAACAAAAACTACACACGGGCGAAGCCGGGTAATTCAGCAAATACATATATTATAGCAAATACACAGCCGCGGCAGTCGTTTACCTAATAAAAATAAATTATAACATTCTCTGGAACACGATGTAATATTGTATATTATTATTATGTGCCTAATAGCTTTGGGTGTTTGTTTATATTTGAATGAAAACATATATGAGTATATGCTCACGCCAGTGAGACTACTGCGGACCTATCACTATCGATTGAATATGGATTCTTTTTTTTAGCATTCAACTATCTAAATTGTAACGCCGAAATGGCTTTACAAAATGTAACTGTTTAAATATGGCTATCATCTCGTACGTCAGCCGTTAATATGCATTTAAAATATTTCAGTCTACATAGGTACTGTTATTGTATAGGTTTTCGTGCATAAATCGTTATTATAGCTCAGCTGTATTTAAAAACCGTGTTAGAACACGATATCGTAATAATACTTGCACAAAATAATTACTCTAGAAGATTTCACAATTATTACGAAATTAAGTTCCTACCAATATCGTATCGTCGATTTTTACAATTTTAACCTAACCGACTTCTAAGTGCATTTTGATAAATACAAATATGCAATAGGTGCGATCAAAATATTTTTATGAATTTTTTCAGTTTAATCGACTACCTCAAGTTCTATTGCTAGACATTTATTATAGCCCTCCCGTTCAAAATTCCCGGCCACGAAACCAGAGACTTGGTTTTACCCACCCACTCATCGAAATTTATCAAATATTCTTCTCCAATTATTTCCAATGTGTAATGGCCACACAAAGTAATAGGATTAGGTACATCGTATACCGGGATAACCCATTCGTACCAGTTAACGGACAATCACCCCCCCCCCCCCACAAAATCTCTAAAAGTACCTTGGGCACTGCACAAAACTATACACAACCCTAACATTGAATACGTACCAACGGCATACGTTGCATATGCCACAGATAATTAAATTCGTTCTAACGATGATGCATATTATAAATATAGATACTTCATATTAATACCGTTGTAGGTATATAAACGATTCTAATTATTAATGCAAGTGTATTCCGACCATCAAAGGAAAACCCCCATCGATACGATATTATGTTCCAGTGTGGACTGGTACGACGATGAAGAAAAATCCATTCATATTATTATTATTATTATTATTATGTTCACGATGATTGCATGTGGATAGGACTGAAGTATATGTTATTATAATATCGCTTCCCTTCAGTGATCCGGTTAGTGGTTACAACCACCACTCCCCCTCCCGACGCCCGGCGAGTATGATTATACCATAAACCTATGTGGTAACTGCAGCTCTATATAGGTATTTCGCTAAAGTATACGCAAAAGTACAGTGGAAATATATAATTTATTTTGTTACTGAACCGAAGGTATTAATAATAATTATACGGTCATTTTGAATTCCATACGGAAGACGGATTTCAAATTAAATAGTACGTATTATATTATGTGTATATTTCTAAACTCTATTATGATGTATTATATTATACAAAACGATGCTTTTTTTTTTTAATTCATACCCTGGTTCTATACGGATGATGGGGGTGGCAACCACGATTTCCCGTTCACCTGAGTTGAAAAACGGCAAAACGGGGTGGTCCATGCAGAATATTACAAAATAATATCATAGAATATTGTGTTGCTGTGAGGAAAACAAACAATTCCATTGAACCGACATGTCCATAATGATAATTAGTATTAGCGTCAAAGCTTGGTGCACGTCACCTTGTATTATTTAATAAAAAAAAAACATTTTTTTTTTTGTCAATATTTATTTTTAAATGTTATTGGAGTTGCATGGTACCAGAGATATTATTTTTTCCCTTCTAGGTAAATTGAAGAATCTCATAGATATGTTTTTGTGAATAGTGCGCACTGAAAATATATCTATTGTAACTTTGTTACATTTTGTTAGGAATTACATTTTTTTTTTCATTGTTGTTTTGCATTTCTGTGGCGATAAACAAAGCGTTATGAAAATCGATCACGCGAAAATCATAAAAAAATCATGAACGCAGTCCAAACACATATCTATGTTAAAAAAATAAAACAGACACATTATATTATCAATATCATCGAGACCAGCTGCAGTCACGTAGTTATTCGTTTCGCATTTTATTCACATATCTACGATATTTTAGTGAAATATATAATTTATATGATGATTAGTTTAAATTTCGGTGTTTCGCATCGACGCGTTGGACCTAAGTCGGACCAGTAAATAGCTGGTAACAGAATTTACAACCATTTTGTATACTAACAACATCCTTCTTCCAAGAATTTATCTTGGTCCTCGGGCCCGAAATTTTAACTGAAAATGTGTTTGGCTTTTTCAGACGCCGATGTTATCAAGAGACATCGTATTTATTATTATTTCCCGTGCGGACTCGTAAAATGAGAAAATCGAATTTTCCTTTTTCTCCTCCCCCAGAGACTATAAGACACACGGTCATATTCGATGTAAAACGACCCCGTTTTTTATAGGTTTTCACGGTGCCCACATTTGATTGGATTAATTTGTTAAAACGTATCATATACGGTACAATATTATAATAGAATTATCACTGAGCTAAACACAAATATTGGCAGTGATTTTGGTAATGGCCGTTGCAATTATTACTATTGGACGAATACAATATTCTCATAAGAAAAAAATTGTTTTCCCACAAGTGTAAACATGTAATAACACATATGCCTATCAGAGTGTCATCTACAATACATATATTCACAATATTATTATATTGTAATTATTTACAACCAAGTACGTGGTAAACGCATAAATCGTGTAGTTTGGTAAATGGCAATGGTCATCGGTTAAGGGGGGGGGGGTCGCAGGAGGACTCAGTCCCTCTACCTCTGATGGCGGTTTAAAAGCGTCCCCTTTAACAAATTAGAATTTTATAAATTAGACATTATACATACAATTATGTGTTAAAACTCCGGTTAAAACTATATTATGGAGAAATAAGTCCCCCTTGGAATTTTTTCCCACTTTAAACTCTGGTAATAGATTGTAATTATTATTATTGAAGTTTTGTATACATTGTTAACATTTGATATGTGTTGTTATTGTTTTGTACAACTTTTCGCTATTATGGTAAGCAACAGAATACTTTCTTCTAGTCAAATGTGATTATGCTATCAAAATCCAGCGCACATAAATGTATTACAAAATAATGCATTTGAACGATAAGAAAACTTTCGAGTTCCGTATAAAATTAAGTTAAATTTAAATTATTAAATCGACTCGAAAATGGGTTTGAGATTGTTCTCGTATTTGTCTGTCATCGTACCAAGACACGCTTCAATTGTGGCGAGTAAAACAATGAGAACGGGGAGGAAACGATTACAAAAAGTACCTAAAAGGTTTATACCTAAATTTGTTTGGTATAAAGTTTGCCTCGGTTCTTCTATAGCTATAGATGTGACGTTATAATTTCACGAGCTACGGTGAAATAAAAAAAAAAATCGTTATTTTCAGTTTATTATATACACAAATATTAATTTAATGTATTTTAAAAGCTATTAGCGCGATTGTTTTCGAGTATAATAAATATGAACTCTTAACAAAGACGTTACGCTACAGCTGAAGACGACTTACTTACTTACTTACTTACTTTCTATTGTGGATTAGAAACATCATAAAATATACCTACCTACAGTTCAAAGGCGAGCGTTTAAATGAAAACGTAACAATAAAAATAAACGAAATCGACTGTAATACTTAACCATTTTAGTACCTATCTACCTACCATCTCAAAGGGATATTATATTGTTATACGCGGTAGGTAAATCATTTTCCATTAGTTAATTGTTTCCATGATAAACGACTGGATTAGAACGTACAGCAAACTCAATTAAAATCTGCAAACACAATAATATAATACATATCCAGCAGCGACTACATCAAATATATACGCAATATAATATATTATATTATATCTTCGATGATATAAGGTTTTAGGCCTTTACGGGTACGTTGCCTATTTAATAATTTTGGTTCAAGTACCACTTTTTTTTTTTATTATCGACTTTCAGCATCGGCAACTATATAGTCATTAGTATTTCTTTGGGGCGTTATGGTTGGAAGGGGTACACGTGTATGCTGGGCTAGGATTCGTCACTAAAAAGCCGTGTGGTCACCCATCCGGAAACTAGCGGCCGACGCTTGACCTCAGAATACGTTAGTGACCAACAGTCACCCTTTCCCCTCTAAAAATTAAAATACAAATATTTATATAATAATCACTGAAGTTGTGTATTTATAATCGGTTATTAATGAGTTGCAAATTTTTCGTTCCATTGAAGTTTTAAAAAATTACATTCTCATAAACTTAGTAATGCACTATTTTGTTAATGTTAATCGTCAACAATCTATTATAAAAATAACAACTGAACGGGCAAGTATAACTCGTCGTTATACTGTGATATTTTGCTCACCAAACTAAATTTATCATCAAATCTAGACTATCAATTTCGCATACAAGTTTGGCCGACTGATATTTAATGTTCGTATCGCAGTTGTTGACTTTCTTTTTTTGTTTATATATCGTGTTTACATATCCCTGCACAGCAGCTCCCCGGAAAGCGATTTTCTAACTAGAAAGTACGCATGACAATACCCGAATCGCGGGTAGACAATAATACATATTATAATATTATTGTAATAATAATTTAGTATAATACCACAAAGGAATATACAACATATATCGCTAATTATTATTATATCTACTCCTAGGTACACGGAGCTATATATTACACTGTTCTACGGATAGAGAGAAGCGCGTCTATATATTATGCAAATTGTACGCTACATCGTTGTCACAGTGTACGATATTAATTATTAATTATATTATGTTGCGTAAAATATAAATGATATTAAACAGTTATTATACCTATTATATCTCTGAGAACCACAGTAGTATTCACGATCTCCGGTAAGCTCATGAAATATAACACAGGTAGGTCAGTGGTATAGTATAGGTTACTAAATGTATTACCGATGGATAAAATATGAACCAAGATGAGCAATAATCCTGTAGTTAAGATGTATTATAATTAACTTTTTTTTTCTTACGTTAAATAATAATACAGCAGAAACCATTTATTCGAGAGACTAGGAAAATTATTCATAATAATAACTGATTATCATTATTACCAAAATGACGAAAAAAAATTGTGAAAGTCGTAATTGCGAACAGAAATAAAAAAATACGTGGTCGTGATTTAGATATTATATTAAAAGCTGGGATGCCACCCTAAAATAAAGGGTTCGATCTCTATAATCTAAGCCTTCCTCGAATCGTCAAAATCGGTCGAGTATTTTTTGACTCAGTAAGCCCTGGAGCTTTTCACTTTGCAGCCTTTTATCGATAGGTATAATATATATATATAATCGAATGTGTCCTGGCTGACTGACTGATCAACGTAGAGACTGAATTATGATATCTAGGGACTTGACATTTTGACAGTACATTCGTTCGCTAAGAAAGCATTTTAAAAAGTTACTCAAACAAGGATTTTAAGATTTACGATGTTAATCGGAAATTTTTTTTTTTGTACATAAATGGTTGCCTCTGGTTACATAAAATGTAATTGATGTTGTAACTAAATTTAATTTTATATTATGAAGACAAATACAGTAACGAAATCCTGGCAAATAGAACCGTTTAATATAGAACCTTATTGTAGCTTGACAAAGATGTGGAAAAACTAGTGGATGTTTAGGACTTTACGATGATGATATTTGGCACTTAAAATCGCGGACTGAGATAAAATGGACTGGAAACGACATGGTGGGAGGGGGCGAGGTTCGGCACTCTGCAAGCAAAAGGTTCCTCTATTATCATCAACTATAATTGGCATTGAATGATTTCAGCGCTACCGGTTAGGTGTGGTTTTTTTTTGGAATTATTTATTTGGAATTACCTATTTATTTAGTTTTATATCTTAGTATGGGTTTTTGTTACAGATGGCATTGTAAATTCTCAACTCCTATTACACCCCCCCCCCCCAACTTGTCTCTTGTAACGTGGTTTGTATTATCTATAATGTTTTCAAAATTTTCGGATTCATTCAACTTAGCAATGAAACATGTTGTAAATACTTAAGAAACCAGAACATCATTAGGTAGTTCGTGAAGTTGCATCAGAATAATATGTTATAAGTTATAACCGTTAATTTTTCGATTATATTTTATGTTTGAACACTTGAGTTTACTCAATACCCAAATCCAGTATAAGCTTTTCGAGTGTAAATAACTGTTTTAAATATAGGTCATGTACGTGGTACACACAACAAAACTTTGAAATTGAATTTGTAATTAGTAGGAATTATATTATACCGAAGCTTTAAAAGTTAACAAGTTTTCGATTTCAGTTTTAATTTAAAATATATTTTTTAATTAGTCCTGTAGGCTGTAGGCATAGGTATTATGATGGAATATTTAATTTCAACCACTTGAGATTGACAATTGATTAATTCAAACAAAATTTTTCGATAATAATACACCTAGAATTACTTTGTTTATATTAATTTAACACTTGAATACGATTTCAGCATAATACGTTAATATGCTTATTAGTCATTGTTATTAATAACACACGGAACACACGAAAAATGGTCCTTACTGGTCAAGACGAGCAAGGATCGTGATCCTCGACTGACATCGATTCGGTGCAATATAGTTATAAATAATAGGCACTTAAGTTTTGCCTATCATTATATATGATATTCTACAAAATGTAATATTAAACGATCAGTTCGAATCATCGATATAATATTTAATTTTTGATAGCTTAAATGCAACTATATTTGTCACATCCCACGATTTTTTTCACAAAAATTGTGTAGAATGTACAATAGAAAATAATTATCAAAAAAATTAACCAACGAAGCGAACCTGTGAATAATATAAATCAGCGGTACTCAACCTTTTTATATCCGCTTACCACTCACAAAGTTTGAAAAATGTCATGTACCATTTAACTAAATAACATTTTTTCCTTACTAAAGATATAGGTATAAGTTTTACATTGACTGAATTTTAGGAACCACCAAATTATGATGATATGAGAATTTAAAGCATACAGAGAAAGTGAAATATGTACAATTATTATTTATATTCTTATGAGTTATTAATAATAAATAAACCATAAAATATTTGAAGTGAATAATGATTCATTCCAATTTTTTTTTTTTTAAGGATTTTGATAGCATACCATGTATAAGCTTTAGGCGTACCACAGGTTGAGAAACGTTCATCTATATATTATTCTATGGTGTGTAGACTATATAGATTAAACTGTATAGTATACCGAACCGAAACCATTTTTTCTACCTACTATACTGACCGCGGTGACGGTATAATATAATAGGTTCCGATCAATAATCAGACCGTCGCGGGAATTTAAAGTTTTCTGCGGACGGCCGACTGTCTCATTAACAAATTAATAATTATAGGGTAATAATTATAGGGTTGTTAGCATTATGTCGTGATACTCGATATAGTGTAAGTATATGTATAAAAAATGCGTATTGCACATTAACTGTGAATCCAAATGGAATTCACACCCTTTGGTTCAAAACTCGTCGGTACTGCGTCTGTGATAATATATTATATTACGGAGACAAAAATACAGTACAGAACAAAACAAACTCTCAAACAAAAGCTTATTGCATATTATAATATTGAATCTTGTTGTCGCTGCTTGACATAAAATGTGAAAAAACTACTGGAAGTTTTGGAATTTACGGTGGTAATTTTTCACTTACAAAGTTAAAACTTTATATATATATTATTAAATAATATATAAAACGTACACACGTTTGCAGGTCTCTCGAGCCAAATTTATCAAACGGTTCTTTTATATTACTTGATTAGTTCAAGTAAATATATTATAATATATGTATTATGTGTGCACTTAAGTCTGCCATGCGGCAAGCAGTAATACCGACGCTGTTCTATAATTCAACAGCACGTACCTCAACTTAATGATACATCATAGGTATACTTTTTTCATAGGTTTCAGTCTCCATGATCATTATTGATAAGTAGGTACATATTATAGCGGGTGATCCGCTTACAGACGGTTTTTATTTCAAAAAGTATTGATATAAACGTCTTTAAATTTTTTTTTTTTTAATGGCTTCGAGTTTTAATTGCAAGAGAACGTTTTTAAAAAAAAAAACCAATTTTACTTTTTAATACTATATATATAGTAAGATAATTATCTTTATCTACCTATTTTAAGTTTTTTACTTTTTCAACGACTACATACGTACAGTTTTAATTTCATACTCCACAGCAGAATACTTTTCTGTTGGTTTCGACGATATAAACGAATTTAATTTACGACTAGTATATGTCATGAGTTATAAGAATTGTATTTTAAGTTCAGAATAATTGGTGACTCACAACATTTCGGTCCAGTACACCGCTTATCTTATTCGAAATATTAATAACTGATAGATCACTCGTTTTATATTCGATTTTTATGTATCGAATACTTAGAAATATATCCCACGTTCCACGCTCTGGAACATGGACTTAAGACTGTATGTTGTCATTCAGAAGAGGTAATACTTAAAAAATTAGAAAGATAACAACAATTTATATTTTAAAAAATGTTGCTTGTAACGACTATATTATAGTATGAACTATGTCAACATTTTTTTTTTCCACAAAACTTTAATACTTTTTGGAATAACGAGTTGCGTTTAATGGATCACCTGGCTGAACCGTTCAATATTTACAAACAATTACTCATCTATTTATACGATAATTATATTATAATGTTTGTTATTATCGTCAAATCGTTTCGTCGTTTTTATAATTTTTTTTTTTTTTTTTACAGGTATGTTTAACCAACTACGGAGTAACGTTTTACGTCGTCACTTAACTTTACGTGTACGGCTCGACGACACGTCATGCAGCGCTCCGCCACGTTTGTTAATTTACGACTAAAACAATATTTGCCTGCTGAACGGGCGGACCGTAAACGCCTCGCACCTTACACGCATAATATATAATTCGGTAGGTATACCTATGTGCCACGTATAGTGCAGGTGCCCTCGGTAGATATTTTGTTAAATTTTTTATCGTTAAAAACGCAATTCGTTTAACACCCGTCTGCATGTTTGACGAACAATTATTTTAAAAAGTTTTCGACGGCATTTTAGTCCAACTGACACCACTTCGCGGTACTGGGTGCGACAACGAGAGTAAACGGAATACAATTAATAGCGGTCATACTCTCTCCGAACACCATTATAAGCCACCGGATTTTATGTTTCTGGTTTCTACGCAACGTCGCATAATATAATCATCGCTCGATTACCTAGTCGTAAAAACTCGATATTTTTTTATGGATTTGAGCGAAAATCGTTGCGGGCGCAACAGTTAATAATAAAGATTAGACAAAAAAACAATAACATCGAATATTGTTGATTGATTTGTATCGATTTATTCACTCGCCGTAAATATAATGGATATAATATATCATACAATTATTGGTAAAAAAATGCATAGGATTTTCATTGTTAAAATAGTTTAAAAAGTTTCAAGCTCGAGTGGTAATCAAATTTTTGACTTTGTACAAATCGTAATTTTAATGTTTTTATCACTTGAAGACGTTTTGTTTAAACCATTATACTTTATTACGATAATTCAGTCAAGTTTCGTAGATGATAAATGACACTTTCATCAGGAAAAAGATTGCACATAGTTCCTCGAAAGCTGAACTATTGTGGTGTGCAGTAAGTTTATACCATATCAATGAACATCCTAAAAGTTCTGACACCTAAACCTTGTAGCGCCATCTCCCTTCAAAATGCGGTTCTCGGTGTTTTTGCTCACAACTCGTTAATATTAATTAGTAAACTCATGACCAAAAAGCATTGAGCCAAAACTAAAAGCTGTTCTATTTGCTTGGGTGTCTTTTGAAAAAAAAATTGTATTTATGTACTTATTATCTGCCAACTAATGAATATTATACAATATTGTACATTATCGCATCATTAAACCAAATCTGTTCTAAAAATACTAGTACAATAAAATTGATATTTTCTTAATTAATTTGTTCTATGTTGTTCTCGTAACAAAAATAGTTTGTACAAAATTGTGATAGCTTAATTAATGTTCATATTATGATATCAATTTAATTTTTATCGTTGTATTATAATATTATCATCCATTGTATTCAAACACTTAAATTGTCAGAAAATAGAATTACACATTTATTAAAGATATAAGTTTCTATACTATTTAATGTTTGGAAAAAAATAGTAAACAAGAACTAATCAATTATTATAATTATAATTTTAAAAAAAACAACAATATGACTATAAAGTAATATATTGCAAATAACGAAATTATGATATGTATACATTTTTATATTAATTATAGGTACAATCATCGTGAAAATTAGTGTACAAGGTATTAAACCGTTAACAGTTGCAACTTACAGTGAAAACGATCGGACTAAGAGTTTTACCATCGAAAGTGGAAAATGAATAAAATATGATATGGTTTGACCTACCGTGTCATACCCCTGTGGTTAGGAAAGTTTCAAAAAATAAATAAATAATAGGGTTTAGTTCTTCTGTATGAAATCGAAACTAATTTAATTCTACTTAAAACCTTTGCAATACCTGTGTGTGATCACTGTACGGAATTAATACTCTAAATGGGTAAATACACACACACAAACATAATAATACCTTTACATTACACAGTACAAGAAACCCATTGGTCACTCGACGCATAACGCATATCATTGCAAGTATTAATAATAATGTTTCGAATCGTTGGGAAAACCATTTAAATGAAAATACCTATAAGAAGGACTGTAAATTTTAATTTCCACAAAAATCCGTACGATCACTGGCTGCTCGTGGTACAGTTTTCGATACGCTACTAACTAACTCGCCAGCAATGATTAGAGATAACAAATGATTAAATTTTGTTTTTAAAACGTCTGAACAGGTCACCGAATACAACATCTGGGTGCAATAACTGCTACCAATAATTATTATAGAAATCGATACGAAACCGATCGTGATATGAAGTTAAAGATGATTCAATGATATGCAGCTGTTAAAGTTCTGCCTATGTAATCATCTCGGTAATTTTCTTCAGACTTACGATGACATATTGTTATTATTATTTTTTTTTTTTGATATATTAATTGTCAATTTACCCATCGGCCAATATTGAAAGGTGTTGGTTATTAATTAAAAAAAAAAAACACATATAAATAGTTTTTCGTCCTCTAGGCGAACATTTTTTACTTTTTCGTCAGGTGGCCATTCCATTCGTGTAGTTATTTTCGGTTAGTCGTACAGCCCGCTGCGGTTGTACAATATTATATTATCACTATTATTATTATTATAAGACTTTCACAAAATGGCGGCAAATCAATCAAAAATGTCGGTGCGTTTACTCTATACCTTATAATAGTATTCTATATATATATATATATATATATATATAGGTACCACCTGGTAGGTATCTCTGGTATCAGCAGCTGTCAGTCTCCACCAATACCGTTCGATATAATATAATACCTATACGATATGTGTGTCTGCGAGACTTACTATATATACCTACAACTATAACAATCATTTTATGTGTTACTTCTATTACATATACCTACCTACGACTACCACGGAGCGCTCATGTACGTATATATATATAATAATATATAGAATATATAGGAGGTACCTTTATTCTAGACTCGCCTATAGTATGTGAGAAGCTACACGATGAACGAAAACGGTAATAAAAACCTCACTTTAGAGTTGCTGTATAGTCTCCGCGAATTTCTACGGTTCGTTTTTCGTGTTTGTTTTCATTATATATATATATATATATATACACACATAGGTACGTATGATGTACCCGCCAGTGTGTCTGTGTTCGTACATTTTTAAACGTTTCGCGGGGCAGTCGAACAGCCGTAAGTTCACAACGACTCGTTATATGCTCGTGCATAGTCGTGTACGATCGATATAAACTCTCGTGTAATTCGATTTTAATATGAGTACCTATCGACCTTCAGGTGTATCGGGGCCCGACGATAAAATAAATAAAAAAATTAATATGTAAAACGCGATGACAAAATGTTTGGGGGATTTCGCACGAGCAGTGTATAGGTATGATAGTATGATGACCGCGCGGCAAGTGCAAAACATAATAATATTATATGTTGTGGTCCGGGGGTCTCCAAACTACAATCCGCGAACAAATTTTCACAGGCACCCCAAAAGGTAAGTAAATAATTTAAAAATACGTACAATATTAAAAACCGTTATCGCAAGCACGTGTTAATTATCAATTGCCACACAAGTATATTAGTTAAGAGGACGTAATACTGGTATTTGTTGTCTCCGTCATACCAGTGCGTAATATAGCAAATTTACGCTCAGCAGAATACTTGTTGATCCTTTAGTTTAAAAATTAGAGTGAATTGACCTATTTCGGAACTTGATGGTAAGAACATCATCTGTGTTTGTACGTTGGTTTTTTACGATAATCCAATTTTTTAGCAAGTTATATGTATATAATATACGGTAAATTAAAAATGGCCATAGCTTACTTAAAAATTGAACTATCGTAAAAAACCAACGTACAAACACAGATAATGTTCTCACCATCAAGTTTCATAATTGGTCGATTCACTCTAAATTTTAAACTAAAGGAGCTACAAGTGTTCTGCCGAGCGTAATTTTGCTATACTACACACTGGTAAGACGGAGACAACAAATACTAGTGTTACGTCCTCTTAAGTATGTATATTTAAGTATATTATAAGAACTATTTTTTAAAATATTTATAAATATATATTGATATTTCTATAAAATTAAAAATTATACATGTTTATGCACTTATGAGTTATGGCCAACTAAAATAGTTTGATATTTTATGCGGGCCTTGAATAATAAAGTTTCGACACTCCTACCTCTCTACTCATAGACTTATAGAAATATACGGAACATTATAGGTATGATAACGAGTGCAATTGTCCTCGTGATCAGGCACTATTAAAGCTATGTAATTGGCTGTCCTCGGAGCAGAGGACATTTCTCTCACTCTTATAATAAGACTCATGCTATCTCTCTTAATCCGTTTGGCACGACCACGCCTCCCAGCCCTCGGGCCTAATGTTCCGTCTATTTCTTTAAGTCTATGGTTATACTGCGGTAGTGGTGTATCGATATTCTATAGATATTTAACTATAACCTAACCCACTTTAATTCAGTGGGTACAAAGGTGCATATAACAATTATATGGAGAATAATTGTGTATTTAAGTTTGAGATTTGTATAATATCTAGTCATAAGCATAATATCTTTGTAGTGCTTAAGTTTTTATTATTCAAAAAAAAGTTAGGTCACAGGTTATCTTATCCTATAAAATATAATGTACATTCTTATTGGTTATTTTTGTATTAATTTAACTCCGTATATAATCAGTAACAAAAATATAATAAATATAAGCAAAATATATTAAAATATAAATTTTACTTAAACGAATAAAATTTTAAATTACGGAATTAATATACTAACTGAAGTTTACTTTTATTTAACTCTACGTTTTGAATTTTAAAAATAAAAAATAACAATTACCATACATTTACAACTACAATAAAAACAAAACCATTGATATACATTTTAGATGTAAGTACTAAAATTATACCTATAACAAATTTAATACTCTCATATGCGGAGGCACACACAATACGAAAACTTTTAGATCCACTTCTACATAGAATCTAAGGTCCAAAATAAAGTTTTTTCCATTGAAGTTATTATAGATCATTATTTTTTTATATAAAGACACAGCCCGGCTCCCATTATGGCCCCGGTCCAACCCAGTAACAGCATTTTTTAGAATTTATTTTTTTAATTCTAATTCATCATGAACTCATTTAAATATTATCTGAACAATAATTAAAGCAAGGCGTAGGCGTGCGGCGTATAAACACGATTTTTTAGTCTATATGAAATCAAACCATTAATATGAAAAAAATAAATATATTATACGCGTTAAAGAACCTCGATTTACCCAGAAAATGGAGTAGACTATAGGTGGAGAACGACTGAACAGAAACTGTACCTTTAATCTTTAAGTCATTTCATTAGACGCGTATAATAATAATTAGAAGTGGCAGGCAAACAAGAACAATGGACGTGTCGTAAACAAACACAAAATTCATTAATAATTGATACAGTAAATACGTGTAAAGTATATATAGATTCTTTGTTAGACTATAGGAACTAATGTAGAAAGCTGCATAAATATTAAAATAGAACATTTAAAAACAATTCAGGCAGGCACTAAAAGTAAAACGTTTTTGTTTAATATTCAGAGTAAATTTAATTTGTTAAAAAACATTTTTTCATTCTACCGTAACAACGATACGCCTACCTATTATTACTCTTATATTTTTTATGTAAAAAACCTTTGCTAAACGGGCAATACAATAATATGTGTAATAAATATTTTAATAATATATATTATATAAAATGGTTTGTTGAGAAATCGTTTGGTGTGGACAATAAAGTTCACGTTTATAAATTAAAAACACAGAAATACGCACATTTGTACGATCGTAGAATTAAATAAATATGTATCAAATTAAAATATCATAATAAAACCGACGAAAATAAATTCGTGTTTCACGTTAATGTACTCGAGTATAGGCACCTAAACTTAGCTATTCGGAAGTGATTATAGTAGTTTTGGTATTCGCAGATACCTGCGTTATACATTAATAGATCTCCAGATGACACTGCACCGAATAATTCATTGCTGTGGGTGTACAGTAAAATATTTTTAATAAAACCTTAATAACTGTTTTCGCCTTAATTTTTTAACGCACTATTCGGACTACAGTCGTGAAATGTAAATAATATAATAGTACAATAGGGTACACAATATTATGTATCATGATGTGAGTTCGTGACATCGTGTATCGCACGAAAACACTCCTTGTTAAAAACGATTCCACGGTTTATTTTTCTTTGTACGCCCGAAATCGTGAAAAAAAGAAATAAAAAAGTTTATTTTGAAAAAGCGTCTAGTATACCCTTGTCCGACGTTTCAATTTAAGTTTAATCGAATCCTATTACAGACTACATAATATGCTGTCTCTTGTCTTGTATATTATATGTACAGACATTTTGCAGTGGCTGTCTTTATAAATGTAACGTTTTGCTCTTATATTTAATTCAATATTTCTACTCTGAATGGGTACCTATTGTAATACACGTAGTGTGATCATTAACAATCGTGTTATTATGTTTTATTTTAAACCGAAACATTTTTAACTGTTCCCGATTTTGACGCACGTAATGAGTAAAATATGAACACTGGGCATTATTATAATGTGCCAATAGTAATTGGGATTTGCACTAAACCATTTCGATAATATTCCAAGTAAACTACATACAGCTAGTAGTTATAAGCTAGTTGTATACTGCATATGGATTGCAGTAATTAGGGCGTTTCACGAACTACCCTTCGCAGGACGGCTATGAAACACACATTATATAGTAAGCACCTACTTGGTACTATGGTATATTTGTATTTATACCACAGCAGTAGGTATCTATAGGTACTATAATGGTCATATTATGTCTACGATGGTTAGTAATATTATTATTCCTCTATAAATGATGACTGAATAATATAATTCTAGGGTCGGTGAAAGTGGGGCACTTTTGACAAAAAATAACTCTTCATAGGAAGCATGTTTAAAAAACGATGTGACAATAACTAAACAAAAATAATATACAAAGAAACGAGTTGAAAAACGTATCTGAATCAAATTTGTGTAGTTAACGAGATAACTTCTTAAGTGGGTATTTAAAATACTTTTCACAACGAAATAGTTTTTTTTTTTTTAAGTATTTTTGAAACACAGCATTTATCCTTTATATATATATTTGTCGTGTATATATCTGTAGTATGGATATTATTTGTGTTAATTTCCAAAAAACTGATTCCCGAGGATTTTATAAGAGTATGATAATTCCAAAATGTAATAGTTTCTTAATGATAACATTTTTAACACAAAACATAAACATTTATAATTTGAAAATATATCTAATACAATGGTATAGGCTGTATGGTGGCATGTTCTAGAAAATGGATATACATGTTGGGAAATTCTTTTCTGGGAATTGTCTATATTAACACATGATTTCCGTGTCTGTATAAATAGTACCTATGCAATATTATACAAATAATACAAATTATCAGAATACTTTAAAAGATAATAAAAACCGTACAAAATGTAGTATCAAGGAATAAGTAAAACGCGTCGTCGGTTGACGCGAATAATACAATACCTACCTCGCGAATATATCTAAAACCGAAACAATAAGACTCAAAGTTGTAATAGTACATTAAATATATAATATTATCATTGATATATATTTTTCTGATAGAAAACTTTTCTGTATACAGTATTATATTTTTTATCGATTTATTTTTTTGATGGAAAACCATATTACTTAATATAATATTTATTTTCGTGGGGTTTGGGATGACATAAACTCCAGGCCATACATTTCGTAAAAAAATACTGATTCTGTACACAAGTGCCTTCAAGCAGAATTTAGCGGGTCGGTTTGAATTATTAATACGAATTTATGGCTAGCCTGCTGCCGTGGTATATCTTATATCATACCATACGCATGCGTGTTTATACCTGCCACAAGAAGGTCAATCCACTTAATATGATAACATGATAACATGATCATAACATGATAATATTTCTGTTCATCGCGCTTATAACGTAAGCTATTGAAGGATATTTGTAGGATTATTAAGCATTGATTCAAAATATTAAATATTATTAATATTATATTTATTTTAAAATAAATTCGTTTCACTTAGTGCCCACTAGGCGAAACAACTTAATCCAAATATTGTAATGTATATTTGAACACCTGCAACGTGTACCTATCAGTATACGATCCAGTTCCTCTATAACTGTAGTTTTTTGTAAACAGAAATCTATATATTAGAACAGTTTCGTTTAACTCGAGATCGCAGTGCAACTCATATTATATCCAGTGTGAAAGATTAATATCGTGAAGCTAAACGTACTGAACTCGTATTATTTATATTCGTACTCGGTACATAATATTATTATTATTGTTATTGTTATATTGCCCACCGAACCCTCGTCGTAGCTGATATTGACATTTTACACGCGTGTGACATGCGCCGCAGCTCAAAATTCCGCGCAGAATAATTGATATATTTTGAACTACATATACGTACATGATGGTGGTATTGAAAATCGAAAATGGTCAAATCCGAAGGCCTAGGCCCTGGCTACAACCACGGTCCGAGTGTGCAAAAAGTGATTTCGAACTCCGTCCCAACTGCGGGCTAGACCGGCAGACGTCGTGTCAGCACATATACGTGTCCCTCCTCACGTGCTTTTTCTGCCCACCCCACCACCACCCCCGGAGCGAATAATATTATGCAATACTGCCGGTGACGTGACCTAGTATTAATCCTCTCATCCTTCTACACTGTTTCCCTTGTTCCTTAGGCTCTTCTTGCTCGTTTACTTTCCACTTAATTCTCCACACACCGAACGTCTACAGTGGCAGAAAGACGCAGAGAAGCAGTATAAGACAGTGGCAGATCCGAGTGACGATATGTTCCACGAATATTCTTAATTAAATAAAAAGCCTAAAATATAAAAAAATATAATACTAATAACAAATCTAGTTTATATAAAAATCTAAATCGAATAAAAAATATTTTTAATTGGATTAAATGCCTCAATTATTAAAAAAAATGTATATTAACAAATTACCTTAAATTAATAAAAAAAATCTAAAATGAATAATAAATATTCTTAATTTAAAATCCTAGTTGAATATAAATGTTTGATACCAGGTTCGAATGCGTATATGAATTAAGATGGAATATGCAAATTCTAAAAACTCCGTAGAAATTTCTAGCAAATGAGTAGGTGGCAGTAAGTCTTAAGTGGTTTGAAGTTCTTGGGTTGAAGTGGGGGGGGGGCAACTTCAAGCACGTGTGTTCTGGTGTGTCCAAATTTTTTTTTAAATAAGGCCAATAACCGTGTTATTACATAATATTATAATAATAAAATAATTTAAATACCTACGAGGATTATAATAAAATCATGAGCAGGGAGCTAAGCTACCATACTTGTGTAATAGTTGTGAAAGTTTGGATATAACCACGAACTAAGATATACGTAAGGCACGAGTAAGACAATTTAATACTATCTTAGTTGATGGTAAGGGCTCATTCACTGCCTTACGATTTTAAGTTCTCCCAACATTTTACTAAAGCACACGTAGTTAGCACTCCAATGAGTAGGTAACCTCTTTTACAAAACGAGTCATTGCCACGATAATATTATGACTACGATATTCGAAATGCAATACTACAGAATATGAGTGTAAAAAAACGCACCGGCTGTGACGACTGATACGCAGATGTCTAATGCCTTATGCCGACCGCCGTTAAGACCACCATCGATCTCTCGCCGGAAGATCTTACTCGGTATCAGTGTATTATAAGTGTCACTGTGTCACCAAAACGATTTTATGCGAACTTTACCTATGCGCGTGGTTTAAATCATACATATTATTATTATTTAATGTCATAAATTGAAGTAATTACACAGTCTAGTGTTTTTTTGTTTTTTTAAAAATAATTTTATTGTTTTAATAAATGTACCTGCTTGGACTATAATGTGCTATACAAAGCTACCGCGGTGACTGTGTAATAGCTCACGATTATATGTTTTGTAAGCACCCCTCCGAAATTGTTCGAAGGCACACGTCATTTCACAGGACACTAATGAGTAACCTCTTTCCCTCAAAACGAGCCATTGGAATTCGGCATAATATTATGTCGACGATATTCGAAATGCAATACGGCAGAATAAAAAAAAAAACCCACCGGCTGCGGCCACTGTGCAGACGACGTCTCGTCGGAAAAAACACCATCGATCTCTCCACGCGTCGCGTGTCACCAAAACGATATTATGCGTACGTTAGGCGTATGCACGTGGTTTAAATTATACATAATATTATTATTATTATTATTATTATTATTATGTACGTCTGCATAAGAAAACCAAATACACGAAACTGCGAGAGAGATCCCTGCCGGAATATGTTATAATAATAATAATAATAATAATAATAATAATAATATATACGATTTACTGCGCACCGTGGTAGTCCGAGTTTTTTCATACACATACTTACATACCTACGTGATCCATATAATATATGTACATAATATTATAGGTAGGTATTGTATTATCCGCGTTAGCCGACGAAGCGTCTTACTTATTCCTCGATACTACATTTTGTACGGTTTTTACTGTGTTTTTAATTGTTCTGATAATCTTTATTATTTGTATAATATTGTGTAGGTACTATCTACACATACACGGACATCATGTGTTAATCTGGACAATTTCCAGAATATAATTTCCCAACAAGTATATCCATTTTCTAGATCGTGCCAACATGCAGCGTTTGCTATTATTGTATTAGGTATAATTTAAAATTATAAATGTTTGTGTTTTGTATTAAAAATATTATTATTAAAAAACTATTACATTTTGGAAATATCATCCTCTCATAAAATCCTCCAAAATGAGTTTTTTGAAAATTAACACCACCAATATCCATACTTTTGAGTGGAGGCCGGTGGCCACTTGAACTATTTTGCTTTGATTCACATATTTTTGCATCACACCTTAAACATTTTTTTTATTACTCTCAAAATAGTGAATTCATAAGTTGTTCGTGGTTAATTAACTTTTAAAAATTGTTCAAACTAGCTTGGACACCTCTACCCATTAATATTTTTGCCAATCACGTGATTTAAGTATACCTCCTTCGAGTCGCTACTGCTTGTGGGTTGTTATTTTTGCCCCGAAATATACTATAATCAATAATAATCATAATCGTTTAAGATATTGAAATGTAGAAAAATGTTTAAAAATAAGTATACTTATAACTTATACAATAACTAACCAAAATATGATCATCTCATAGTCTCATTAGCAGTAGGTACTCACTAGCATTACAATATTAAATGTACAAAATACATTTTAAGGCAATAAATTGAATTGATAACAAATCAATAGCAAAAAAAAGTTATACAAGCATAGCGTCTAATTTAAACATTAGTTGTAGGTTGCATCAAGCCCCGTGGTGTACATGTGTTTCCGATTAAAATTGTATTTATAATTTTTTGAAAAACGAATTCGAAATGTTAAATTAAGATATTTAACAAAGCACAGTCCGTGTTCAGTACAAGTTCTGAATGACTGGAGTTAAACGGATTAACAGGTAGCAAACCAATTTAAATTACTCGGTAGTTACTAATTACATTAATTGTGTTCATTTAATTGTTAAAAATGAAAAAGATGGAAGGAGCCGTGATCTTAGGGCATGGACTGGAGAGAAATTTCAAAGGAAATAAATTTAACTTCCATCAAAAAAAAAAAAGATCAAATGCTCCCTTTGAATATCGAGAAAAAATACAAGATGGAAAAATTATTATAGTATCATTAGACATTTGTAAAAAAAAAAAAATGAAGTAATAACGATTTTTATTTCAAAAACTCCATTTATATAAATTCATTACTTCGACTTGATGTCAACCGTCATTGCGTGCATTCAGTTTTTATGTACACGTTTGCACCTCCCAAAAGAAAAAAAAACTAAATATTTTATTCCAATATCAATTTTACAGAGGGCATAATATATTTTAATATTAAACGAAATTCGTGAGCGAAAATTCAAATTTACCGTCATCAAATTATTTTCTATCTATGTGATAACGGAGGGTTTGGGCCGAGTTCGAGTAATAATAATATACATAATTTATTAGATTATATTTTGGTCATATACATGTATACGATGTCGGAGTGATTATTTTTTAAAAGGGGACACGTCTTATTATTTCGAAAAATACATTGCTTATATAATGAGTAGATTAATTTATTCTTCTACATTATTCATTATTTAAACATCATTTTTTTGTTTTGTGTTTCGTAGTTTGGAGAAAATGTGTTTGACGAATCAAAATCAAGGTGAAAAAATAAGGGATGAATAAAATGTTAGAATTGCGTGCGTATTAGACTTAAAAAAAAGTTGATACTCTTCGAAATAAATAATAATGCGTGTTCAGTGTTACATATTATTATGAGGTTTATAGTTTTAATATAGGTAATAATATTAGGAAAAATTAGCTCTAATTCGAAATGAAAAACACTGCATCACACCGGATGTTAAATTAAAATACTATGTGTAAGCGATTTGTCTAAAAATGTACAGTCAAAGAATAAAAGAGTATTTCTGAGGACGTTTTTCCGAATCACTCTATATATACCTACTTATTGTATAAATCGAGGAGTATATTATTAAAATGAATTATTCTTAAGTGTTGGGTATAGTAGTTTCTTTTTTTGTTAATTAAAAACCATTACTAATCGCCTTTTAAAATTGTAACTATAATGTTTATGAGAAATTTTTCTTTTCATTTGGTCATCTACATATCGTAAGGGAAATTACTTTCGAGTTAAAAAAAAACTTCATTGCAATAAATTTTTTTTTAATGTCACTGGAGCTTAATAATGATAATAGATAATATGCCATTATATAAAACATTTATTTAAGAACCTAATAAGACAAAAATATAGTTTGACATAGTATTATTTAAATTTATTTTAAATAAGAATGCATTTCCTAAAGTACTATTTATTAAGAAATGAAACATTCTCGTCAAATAGCTATATATTTTATATTTATCAAAAGTTAACTGTCTGAAAATAGTTGTACTGATATGATATTATATCAAATGTCCTTTTAAAAACCAAAAAAGACAATAATATTGTTTAGCACATTAAGTATTGTTTAAATTTATTTTAAATAACAAAGTATCATCCAAATTACCAATTATTCAAAATAAAACTTTTTGTCATCTAAAAGCTTTATTACAAAAATTTAAATGTTGAAAAATCGTACTGATATGATATTCTACTTACATACATTGCAAAATTGTTAAATTTGTTTTTAAAATAAATTTAATAAAAATGAAGTAACGATGAGCAATATTTAGTAATATTTTACTAGATACGAAAAAGTAACTTAAATTACGTAAGTATAAATTATTTACAACACAATTGTAGGCTGTACTAACCTAACGTAACCTAACTGTAAATAAATTATCATAAAATAACTTTAAATTTAATTTCGTTACTACAGTGACTTGTAACCATAGTACTTATATACATTTAAGATATTCCCCAACGCTGTATAATTCTATAAAATATAGTCTGTGGCTATTGGTGCGAGAAGCATGTGGCCAATTTCACATTTGGACGAATTTGAGGTTATTTGACCATCGTTAATATTTGATTAGGTCACTTGTGTCAAATTGACCAATGTCTCTGATGCAATATTATCAAATTAATTCATACATTGGCCATTTTAACATTATTTAATCAACAGAAGTATTATATCAGCATATATTACGGCCGGCCTTTTTCGACATTGGCAACGGCCCACGAATTATCTATGATCGTGGTATTGCCCATTTTGAAATCAATCAATAAAAGTTATAAAATATATAAGTAACGAACGTTATGTGCAATTGAATATTATTACGAGGTTTGAATGAAAAAATATAAGATGTTTGATTATTATAAAAGTTTTAATTTTTTGACCAATTTAAATATAAATTTTTGTCAATTTAAAATTATTGAATCTCAATAATCTGTATATGTATATCCATGGATGTAGATATCCTAGACTAAGAGCAATTTACAATAAAAACAAAAAAAAAGTATGGGTATCATATTATTATTATTATCACGTAACCAACCACACCGTTTGATATATTCTACCCAGTAAGACACTCTTTATTTCAAAAACTATTTACGTTCTTTAAAAAATGTTTGAATCATTCAAAGTCATTAAAAACAAACATTTTTCTTAAGAAATTATAATTTTGATAGTTGTTTTCATTTTAATTTTTTTGATTTTTAGATTTTTTATTAAATATTCCAAAGCAAAATAGTATTTGGAGTACTCTTCGATACATAAAAGTCGAATATTGGTGTTTATGAGTTATAACTGTTATAAGCGCTTAAGCCAAGGGTCGTCCTTGAACAATCTGAACAACAAATTAGCTAAATAATTCGACTGGTAGCCTAAAACCTGGTTTAAGGTAATGACTAATAAGTGAGCAGAGTACGCACTACTCCTTTAAACATTAATATGATTAATATTTTATATGCTGATCGTCCGAAATTTGATTTTTATAGACCAGACTACTCTGAATAATTATATAATACTCCGATTGACATTAGGAATCGGAATATGAAATTAAAAATACATGTATTGTTATTCGAAAAACTAAAAAACAAAAAAAAACCTAGTAAAAAATATATTTTTTTTGTAGCAACTTAAATTCGCGCGTTGCAATAATAACAATACGTCACATGTAAAAGAAATATTTTCAAAAACTTGTTAGTGCGTATTCTAAATACTAACAATAAGTTTCTGATACTTGAGTAAAGTTGATCACCCTGTACATCAAGCATAATTATATTAATTACCTATCGTTGCATACGCGATCGGATAGCTATGTTCACGCGGTTTGAACACGGTTTGAACCCATTTTATACCAAGCCGACAACCGCGAATACCAATCGAAAACCACCGCGATCAGCTGCAGTTCGTCGTCGATGGCGTTGCGGAAACACTCCCGATAGTGTCACTGTCACCCACACCGGCTGCGCCGGAATTCGTCGGAGAACCGGTTTTCCAGCTATTCGAGCGTGATATACAATTTTATTATTATTATTATTTTTTTTTTTATTAAAATATTCTTAAATCTTGAGGCATGTGAAATATATCGGAAGTTCACAGACAGTGAACGGAGCGATTCGTCGACACATTATTCAGCTCATCTGCGCAGTCCATAATGATATTATTATAATACAAATATGTCGTGTACAAGCGCAGTTAGGTACTGCTGAATTCTACAAATTTACCGTCGTAATAGACAATTCACAGTGAATATGACGTACGCATGGTTTTCATACAGACACGCAAACAAATTGTTTCGAAACACATATTACAATCAAATATTATTATAAATAGTATATTGTGACCTCCGCACCATCGTCTTCGATTTCAAATTAAATCATATTCACCTGACGGTTTTTATTATAGGCAAGTATTCGTTATTAGATATAGACAATCTGCAATCTAAATAATACAATTTGAAAAAATATCAATTAATAAATTTGGTTGTGGGCTACTATACAGGTGTCTCACCGTGTGTGTTCCGGTCGGCAAACATGAACAATTTAAACATGCACCTAATTTAACATTTTTTTTTCCGATTCGACTAAGTGTAATCTCAAAAACAGATTGCATTTTTGTACTGTAGAAGAACATTGTGTAAAACATGGGATAACATATTATTTTATAATGAGTGCAGTACTCGATCATTGGGTATGTTATTCTCGTACAGCCTGGTTCAAATCGTATCATCTTAATAATATTATACATGTCAAGAGGTCAAGATATGCGAGGAATCAAGTCTAAGGTCTTCATATTATAATGTAAACATTTATTCTCACTTTTGTTTTGACTGTTGGTAAAAAACGTTATGGTGTTTTAATTCTTAATTTGGGAAATTGAAACCTGATAGCTTTACTAAAATGTGCTTTTTCGATGGGTCTGTCGTTAAATCTTGATAAGTGTGAGGTAATGTCCATCTCTTGGGTAGTATCATCTGTGATATATAAGTACAAAATGTCTGGTACTGAAACTGTGTGTTGCGGTAGGTATCTAATTGTCTTTGGCTTTAAATTTAATTATAGGTACCTACTATTGATTCTGGATATCAAGTCGAAATCATGGTAATAGTAGTACTGCTACGGATGTTCTATTGCGGTATTGCTATTTCTATGCCATTAAGAGATTGTCATTTAATATTCAAACTAATGTTATAAATGTCTATGTGGTTTGCTGTTTCTCAATTTTAAGTAAGTACCTTAAACTTGTATATATTTTTCCGAATGGCTATATCGGTTTGTATCATTAAAATGAAATAAACGCTTATGAGTTATAAATAATATACACAAAGCATTTGTATTGATATTCTCTGCTGGCAAATGCTCTGCTCCTATCGCTCATTCGGATTATAAAATCAAAAATGTATAGTCATTTAAAAAACCTTAAAAAAATTAAAGCCATAAAATAGATACGTAAATGTTGTTCGGTAGGTATAACACGAGTTTCAATGTTCAACATGATTTTTATGTAAAACAGAAATATTTAAAAAAACGTAAATACTTTTTAAGAAAACGAGGATTTTACTACAAAAAAAATCACTTTGTATACTGCTTTAATTTATGTAAATATTTCTGAGCCTGAATTATTAATTTCTATTAATTATTCATGTATAGTCGTGTGAGCATAAAGTTCGGGAGGATATGGGGCCGCGTATAATATATACACAGTAATATAGTATGTACATTTTAACAGTCAGACAGTATTGCATTAAACACGTAGAGACATTTAAAGTTCAACACGAGTCACGAAGAGTGAACAGAAAACACCTAAAAAGAAGTCACATATTAGTAACACTCCAATTTAATTGTTTCTGTTTGATTCATGTTGCGACATGGCTTGTGTTTAATATCGTTACCATACAGTGAGAATAACAGAAATAATGAACTAATGACGAACGTAGTTATTATAAATAAGAGTAGGATTTCTATGCAATTGGCATGTTTTTTACCTGAGTCAGACATTTTTGGTTGTCACATAAGTCACCGATTTGGATTATTCTCGATTAAATAGACTAAATTTCTTTTAGCATGTTTTTGAATATTTTGAACGTAATGTATAGTATGTGACTTCATAATAGTTTGGTTTTTGAAAATCGAATGACTTTTAAATGGTGTTTATGTAATAAGCGTCTATAATTATTAGGTTATAATATGTCAAATTGTCGTAAATTTAGTACCGTCACTTATCTTGGCCAGACAACCAATAGGATTACCTATACATTACTTTTGTTTTTCATTAGTAAGTCAAGTTTTAGTCAATATTCAAACCATCAATCCAAATAATCACCGGTCGTTCGTTTTTCAAAATTTTAAAGAATATAATATAATTTCAGCAATATTTAAATGCAATAATAACTAGCTACTTTTAATAAATAATAGTTAACTATAATAAAAATGATAAATAGATATTGATTTAGTAGTTTCTGGTTTTTATGTAAAAATATTAAATATTATTTAGAAATAAAGAAAACTGTTTTAACAAAGTTTGATAAATAAAATGCATATCTTACAACTTTAAATTTTGTATTGCATATAAAATCCTAGCCCTTATAAAATCATTATTATTATCTACCTATAGAACTAAATTTTTTTCTAATCAATATTTTTCAATTTGTTTTCAATTAAAATAATTAATGATGATATTAATATTATACTATGCACATAAACAATAGTATCGAATGTGACGAATTACACGAATAAATATTGATATTTTCTTTACATCGGGTACCAGCTAGTTACAATTACACGAGTTCATTTCATATAATATTCAACTAGGCTATATTACGCTTAAACCAGTATATTAAGCTGCATTATGGTATATTAATTACACGGTTAACCGAATCCGTTTGTGTCAGTTCTCACTGTTACTTTTTGTCCTCATATTGTAATATATAGTAGCTGATGTATTCTTTCAAGTATATATCCGACGAGGGTTTCTCCGAAGAGCTGTATAACAATATATTATGTGTGTGATTAATTTTTAAGAGTGGATCACGTACCGTACGAGTTCGGTTTTCGAGAAGTTTGATATTTAAAACGCCTGTGATGTACTATAATATGCGTATAACATAGTATATATAGTATATTATGTATCACATATTAATTTCCGATTGTGCGAAACGAACCCGTTGAAATAAAATATTTTTATGGACATCATATACACCTCGATTTTTTTTGATTTTTTTTTCTTTCTCATACGTCTTTACATATTTTTTCTACGCAACTCAATACAACATAATATTATACACAATTACTAAACAATTTACGCACTTTTAAACTCAGAGCCGATTCGTATTTGAACTCTATTTCATCCGAGTTTTTTTTATCGATTATTAAAATCTATTGCCGGTAATAGGTTTTGAGATTATACCTATTGGCTACTATTCATTTCATTGGATTTTAATATTCTATTAAATATATATTTTATAACGCTATTGTGATGTATTATAATATACGTATAATATAATATAATATAATATAATATAATATAATATAATATAATATAATATAATATAATATAATTATTACATATTAATTTCCGATTGTGCGTGAAACAAACTCGCTGAAATAAAATATTTTTGTAGACATCATACACCTAGGGGTTTTTTTTTGTTTTTTACACTTCTTTACGTTTTCTTTCAATACGACATATTTTACACAGTTACTAAACAATTTACGCACTTTTAAATTCGGAGCCGATTTGTATTTTAACTCTATTTCACCCTATTATTTTATTATAATTACCTGTCGTACATTTCATTGGATTAAATTCTATAAAATAAATATTTTCTTAAATTTTTTTGTAAAAAAGAAAACCAATGAAATTAATGACCATACTGTAAAAAAATATATAATATTATAAATCACAGCTTGGGTAGTATAGATTTTTGAGATACGTGTCTTTCCCTCCACACCGCACTAAGACATATCGGTATCAGAACGGATAAAATGTACATAGGTTCACTAAATAATAGAAGAATACAGGCTAAGTAAGTATAGCATTCCTTTTTAAACTAATTAGTGTAAAAGCGGATGTTCCGGTCCTATTAGTTGGTATAAGGTCAATTTTAAGGTCCCTAGTGCAAACTTACGAAAATTCTCTCCATTCCATGTATCAGTGTGTGCAGCTATTAACTATTTATACAACAAGCATGTCTTGCGCATCATGCTGGAATTGACCAACCAGGCCCGACTTACTGACCACTCCTAGAACATCATATTTTATAATTAAATTGTGTCTTCTGTTAATACCAATTATTTAAAACTGAATTATTTTAATATAATTTTGTATTTGTATACCTGTAAGTACATAATGTTAAACTATGCGCAAGGGCTTGTCCAGTGAATTTTTAATAAATAGATACCAATCACCAATTGAATTGATAAACTCGTAATGCACATCTCACTCACACTGCTGTATAATTAATTTTGTATCGTGACGTCAAATATATTTTCTGAATAATATTGTGTACCTACGAGGACGGCAAAAAAATGTTTGATATTCTACGGCAATAAGCAACAAAACTCATGATTGAAAGTGATGCATATCGAGATATTATTATTGATCCTCATTCCCAGAAGCTTATGGACGTTTGATGTAAATTTTCTCCTCTATATTGACGAGTTTTCCCAGTCCTTTGGTATTTCACGAATCGCAACGGGTTGAATCGGACGCGGAACTTGGCCTACCAATATCGCTCCAGTCTTAATATTTATGGAACACGGAACTGACCAGTGGTAATAAGATATTAATATTACTATGATTGGAATATATATTTTTTTAAATAAACAATATGTATAACCTGGGTATGAGATTTGTTTTTTTGTGACTTTGTGGCTGTGCAATAATTAAAAAAATTGTAATACTATGGTTCCCATAGTATTTTTTTTCGAAATATGAGAATATATTATGGATTTAAAAAGGTTCAATAGGTAGGCACGCGTTAAGGTGATAATTTAGGGCAGTTGAAAAATAAGGTGGATAATGTCACAAATCATACAGAAATTGTGGTGTGTGCAGAGTGGAGAGTCATTCAATGACAGTTCAAGGGAATGAGAAGGGAGTATGGTGTGGCCAAATCGGAGAGGGGAAAACGATATTATGCATTTCCTAAAGAGATTAAGGGTGTGGAACTATCTGGTTTTGGAGGGTTGGTTGGAGATATATTATTTCTTTGTATGCGAGTACAAATACGTGGCGAAATGTTAGTCTCACACTTAAAGTTGTATACGATAAATAGTTGTATAATTGTAGGAATCGAACAGTTAAAGGTATAACTACTATAATAACAATATAGAATATTGTACAACTTGACTAATGTAAGTAAATATCACTCCACGTGTATAAAATATTAAGATTATTTAATACTTCAAATCTAAACCTTTAAAACAATCGTAAGTCAATAACCTTGTAGTTGATGCCAAAACGATAAAAAAATAACAATACCCGCATAAAAGTTATACAATTTATCCATTATACTAAATGCTCCCGTGCGTTGTGTACAAGCGTTTAAGGACGTCGTCTCGACCTGCGCGTTGTGTACAAACATTTGAGGACATCTCGAGACCTTTACCACATATGCACGATTTTATCGATTTTTATTAATCTGCGGTTTTCAAAACACGCACTGCACCACTGCGAGTATAAAAAAAGCTACAATACCATCACAAACGTTGCGTGGAGTCGGCTTAAATATTTATCAGCACTTTTGTACGATTCGTCTGGATCTGTCCGAAAACCGCTTGTGTATGACGTTCGTTTCGGATTTTTCTTTTTTTTTACATTCTGTTGTAATACTGTTTATGATAAGCCTCCACGCTGAACTTTAAAAGACACAATACGTAGGTAGCGCGCAAATTGCGCATTGAAAATCAATGGTCGTTTACGTACCTATCCAAAATAATACTCAACCGCTGTACTTTTTTTAGTCGGTTTCGTTTTTTCTAATTTTTGTCGTGTACACGAAACACGGTAAGCTCGGCAATAGCGATCTGAAAAAATAAATCATTGATATTATATGTAGGTATCGATCGCTTACATACGTAAACCGACTTTTCGTTGCTCGCGAGTATAATGTACTACATATTATTATTATAATAGAATTTAAGACTCGAAAGTAGGTCGTACCTAAGCAACTATCGAGTAAGTGAGTAAGTACCTAGTTGGTATGTGGGTGGGTATGTAGGTAGGTTGTGCGGTATACATATAGGTATCAGGTTGGTTAGGACCCTGTGATATACGCACAATGTACGCGCCACCCCTGGTCACAAATAACAGAAGAAAAAAAAAGGTTCAACGTTTAATAATTATGCCCGACGGGAACGGGCAGAAAAACACAATAATTATTATTGCCATATATCACGCGCAAGAGCGCCTCTGCAAATAATGCACATAATATACACCGCGCGTTTGGATGTTCGCTTATAATATACCGTGGTTCGTCTTCCCCCATCGCAATTGTTGCGTGCCCGGACCGTATTATATTATATTGTATAATAATATTTAATTGTTTCGAATTTATTTTATTAGATTGTTTTCGGAAATTCATGCGTTTATGCGCGAGCTATAGAGAGAAGTACTTTATTTTTTGCATAAAACAACCACCAGGACGATCGCCGTGGAGGCAAGCTTTAGTGTATGATGGGATGAATATACCAAGAGCACAAATAACACCGAGAAAGACCTAAAATGTTCTGGAGATTTTAAAAATAATAATAATAATATAACATAACGCAGATGGAGATTAAGAAATCAAAAATAGGAAATTAGCTTAAAATCAAAAACATCATGAGCTACACAACCCTAAGTTATGGCAAAAAATTACCTTCAAATCAATGTTTCAATGCTAAACTTAATTTTTGCTCATTTAATTATAATGTAAACCACAATAGCAACACAATATAGTCAGAACATGAATGTAAGCCACTACGTACGTATATCCCACAGAAACGATAAACAGTTCCAGGCAATATTCGTCACCCTCGCTGTAATTGGTTTGTAATGCACAAAAATATAAGTCTAAAAAGCTCATAATTTAACCCTTCCAAATACCGATTCAGATAAATGTTGTAACCCTTAATTTCCATCACTTTGAAGCATAATGACTAAGAAATTAAAAAAAATATTTATCACTTTTTATTGTATAAGTGTTTACTAAAATACATGTTCAACAATCTAGCACTCAAATAGTATCTTCATTGGAAATTTTTTAAAAAACTATTACAAATTTGGTCTCTCTTGTAAAATTTTATTTCGAGGGGTTACATTGGTTGGACTTTTTACCAACAAATTAAATTGTATGAGCCTTGTTATTTTTTTTTTCATTGATGATACAATTTCATAACGTCTCATCATTTGATTGATCAAGTGTCATTCGTCGGAGTCGACCCCGTCGTGACTTCATTGTACATAGGAAAATACAAGAAGCAATTATTGGATTTGAGTAGATATGGATATTGTTTAAAAATAATAATATTCATTACAGCTGTTATAATTTTAAATATACAAACTATAGTTAATATGTAAGCGAGTTATACTAGTTGGTAGTTACCGCCCAGCACTGCCATGTGTTATCGTAAAGTTTTTATTAGTTTTTTTTTTCTAGCCTCTGACAGTCATTATTATAGGTCTATTGGTAAAATAAGCATTTGATTCATTAAAAATATTATGCATAGATATGCAATTAGAAACGCCAAAAAACTATGACACTTTAGTAACATGACTGCGGGGTCAAAAATATTAAAACAACTATGCTTTTCCGACGGTATTAAAAACTACATTTGTGAATTCTTGAGAACGTTTACACTGATATGCCTTTTTTTTGCAAAAAATTGCATTCGAAAATGTCATGTGAATAAAATATAATAATATATATATACTCAAAAGTTACAAGTACCCACGAATAATATTTTTGAATTACAACAAAATAGTTTGTTAATTTTCAATTTCATAAATTTTGACAAAATTTGAACTTTGAATGCTTATCAAAAAACTTGATTAAGTATTTTTAATATATTTAAACTGATAATGTGACGATAGCCTTTTATTAATTTTTCAATATTTTTGATCCAACGAATACAATTTTATTGACATTTAAATAAAAAAACAATACTTTAAAACCCAGTGTACCAACACGTATACAAAAAGCATATATAATTGTAAAATCGCAGTATATAATACTATAATAGTATACTTCTGGATATTATATTTAGTTGAAATTGTTGAATAATACTGGTATTTGAAAAAGTAAACGGACCCGAAATCTAGCTGGTGCTGGCCGATTAATAATAATATATTATGATGACGCTGGCTAGTAATAAACAATGTTTTGTTTTAAACAATCAACGACGCCTTAGGACGAAATTCTAAATCTGTTCACTTTTATTTTATTTTTCTGACCGTTACTCGCAACAAAAACCTGTCAATTCCAAAATGGCCGAATCATATAACAATGAAACCGCCATCGACGTCGGAGCCACTTTAAATGGCTTAATTAAGATCACTAAACAAATAGACTACCAAACTATGGAAAACCAATTAAGCGTTTTCGACCAATACGACGAAGATCCGACCGTCGAAGATCTGGCTTTACTTCTAAGTTATGCGAAGAAGTTCGTGGGTGGCGACGAACAGTCGTTCATAATCCCCAAACCGGACGAGGACTCCAGCAATGGACCGGCAGAGGTGATTATAGAAGACGAAGTTGTCGCACCCGTGGAGTTGCAGGATGCGGACGTAACAGCGAAACTTGACGATGCGGTGGGCGTCTTGCCAGCGAGGGGAACAGAAGTCAGAAATAGTTTTGGGGACTTGATCGGTTGGCTGGACCCGGGGTCAACGAAAACAACACGCGCACCTCCTAGCTCGCGGACGACGGAGCTCGTCTCCGCAGCTTGGAGAGGTGTCACGGGTGCCGTACGCGCGATGTGCTGTTGTACCCCGAAGTGAAGGCGTCCGAGAGTTCCCCCCCTCGACGAGGGCAGCAGACAAGGCAAAGAGAAGTGGGGTCGAGTAAAGGTACGTGAAAGTGCACTTCTAGGGTGATAGGCGGTAAGTCACCATACACGTTCTCCGACCACCGGCGGAGGTATGACGGGTTAGCAGGCGTCGCGAGTTCGAGGACAACGACACGCGAGACCCTCTGGCGGCGCGGCGCAAGTCAGGCTGCTTCGGTCGCGAGTGAAGACGAAGACATGACGTTAACGGCGACGGCGGCTATCTGTACCAGCGAGGGCATCGACGCCGCCCCGCGGTACCAATGGCGACTGCAGTGCTGCACGAAGACGACTAGTGCCGGCAACGGCGAGGACCGCAGAGCTCCCTCCGAGCTTAGGTCACCGCTTTCGCCGGCACGGCAGTCGACGTCTTCAGTACCTGCAGGACCGTCGAGCGCACGACATCGCGCACTAGCCGCTCGTCGCCAACCGTCATCCTCGTCGTCCATCTCGCAGCCGTCGCGGCCGGCCTTCGTCCGCCGTCACGGTCGTCTGCGTCCCGCGCAAACGCGCCCGCGACACTCGTCCGCCCCGCAGGACCGGCCGGTAGAACTGTGTGTTGGTGACCAGTGGCCATTTACTTGCCCACATCATTGCACCACCCGCTCGCCATCACGTACCCCCCACTTCACTTTGTCTTGTCTGATGCCTTTTTTTTTTTTTTTGTTTAAAGTTATATTATTTGTATTGTTTTTTGCAATTTTTCGCTTTGCACCTCTACTGTGTTTTTTTTTTCAATTTTCGGCGTACAACCATTCAAAATTTTGCAATTTCTTGCGTTGCACCTACACTGTGTTCTTTTTTTTACATTTTCGGCTTACAACCATTCAAAATTTTAATTTACTTTCTTAGAGTGCTTTACTCTCATATAATGTTATTCAAACATACAATTATTGTAAATTGTTCAATATTAAAGAAATTTGTTTACACAGTGAAACGTTGTTTTTTATTGTTCGTATTAAATTGTACGATTTTATTTGTTTCGACAGAATAATGGACTTTAAAAAATATTAACCAACAATATTGTTATATTACGTACCAAACATCAATAAGATATATCGTAGGTCTTGGCTACATGAAAGTAAGTTTATCGGTGTAGTAAGATTTATCCTGCCTCAAAACATGATATCAGACACAAAAATCAATACATTAATCGCTTGATTCAGAATCTTATATAATAATACTAATGAGTAATAACTATTGTTTGAGTTTTTTTTTTATTCAACACCACTTAGGTATACTGTTATCGTTAAAGTGTAGGAACTTAGAGTAAAGCTACTAGAAACTGACGAGTGACGATCGAATCTGTACACGTTGTCAATTGACAGCATTAAGCAAAGCAATAATAACCTTTGTTGAAGAAAATTGATTAATAAAATAAAAAGCTCAACGCGAGTCAAAATATGTTGAGAAGTATAGGCGAACCATAGAAAATCACTAAATAAACATATATTGCAAAATGTCAAGATTCTGCTGTCATTAGTTTTAAAATTATAACTACGAATATATAAGAAAATCGCTCCATGATAAATCGAGTAAATATCAAATGTAAAAATCTGAACTCATAAAATATTTTTTATTTATTTAAGCTTCGACAACTTAGGCCATTAGCTGTAGGTTGTGGTTCTGTAGGGTTTTGGAACTGTACGGTTTTTGGAAATGTAGGATTATGGAACACGTGAGTGTTTGTTTGGCAAAATTTCTAGTGGGCATCCGTAGGTTTCTGCCATGCCCAGTTGGGGGATGGCGGCATCTCTCTCCGGACCCCCCCTCCCCCCCAAAAAAAATTAAATCTTTAATATTGATACATTTTAAAGGGAATTAGACAAACAAAAATATGTGATTCGTTATGAACTATTTTTATATTATATAAAGTCCTATACTAATTCGGAAAGAAAATAAATGTAGTTTTAAATAATGTACTTATTATCCTATTATATTTTTAATTATTTATAAAACTGTTATTCTCATAGCACCACTGATATCGAACGTAACAAACAAAATATACAGTAATAATTATCAAATTATTGTGACCGATGATGGTAATATATATATATAATATATAGGTACTAATGTATATTAATATGTTTAAATAATATTATGTTATTATTATCCTATTACAGTATACATGCAATTTATTATTTTATCTTGCGGCTCCGTGCCTTCGTGTGTCTGTGTTACTTATTTTTCCAGCCGGAATTTGTGTTGTGTTTATTTAGATATTAATATATTACAATGTTTTTTTTTAAATATATTAATACGTTGGATCTTAAATAATATCTATGTACATTTATTTTACAACATATTATTTTTTTAATTTTTATCTATTGAATTTGAATCATTTTTTCATTTAATCGTCGTTGAAGAAACAAGGCAGATAAAATAAACATTGAAATAGTAATATTATCATATTCTTAGTCTTGAATTTATTATTTAAATTAATTAATATAATACTTTAAAGTGTATTTATTATGTTCTATTTTGTATTTTAAAAATTATTATTTGCTTTTATTTTTATTTTTCAATTAAAATTATGTTTACAGAATGTATTTTACACATTTATGATTTAAGTTACATAAAAATCACTATTTTTAATTAAATAAATAAAAAATGTTTGATTACAATATTTGAAGAGTATATTATGAACTTAGTGGTAGTATATGTAAAATAGAGAAATATTGCAACCAATTAACAAATAAGTATATACCTATATTATCTGGACA